>NC_056747.1:438418007-438440171 GCF_019279795.1 Protopterus annectens | reverse complement strand
GATGGGACAACATTTTATTACATTAATATAGTATATAATGAAACAGATGGCAGTGGGACTATACTCTGTGTGAAATGCTGTGAATGAACAGCATTATATTACTTTAATACAGTATATAATGAAACAGATGGCAGTGAGACTATACTCTGTGAAATGCTGTGATGGGACAGCATTTTATTATATTAATACAGTATATAATGAAACAGATGGCAGTGGGACTATACTCTTTGTGAAATGCTGTGATGGGACAGCATTTTATTATATTAATACAGTATATAATGAAACAGGTGACACTGAGGCTATACTCTTTGTGAAATGTTGTGATGGGACAGAATTTTATTACATTAATACAGTATATAATGAAACAGATGGCAGTGGGACTATACTCTTTGTGAAATGCTGTGATGGGAGAGCATTTTATTACATTAATACAGTATATAATGAAACAGGTGACACTGAGGCTATACTCTGTGTGAAATGTTGTGATGGGACAGAATTTTATTACATTAATACAGTATATAATGAAACAGATGGCAGTAAGACTATACTCTGTGAAATGCTGTGATGGGACAGCATTTTATTACATTAATACAGTATATAATGAAACAGATGGCAGTGAGACTATACTCTTTGTGAAATGCTGTGATGGGACAGCATTTTATTACATTAATACAGTATATAATGAAACAGATGGCAGTGGGACTATACTCTGTGAAATGCTGTGATGGGACAGCATTTTATTACATGAATATAGTACATAATGAAACAGATGGCAGTAAGGCTATACTCTGTGAAATGCTGTGATGGGACAGCATTTTATTATATTAATACAGTATATAATGAAACAGATGGCAGTGGGACTATACTCTTTGTGAAATGCTGTGATGGGAGAGCATTTTATTACATTAATACAGTATATAATGAAACAGGTGACACTGAGGCTATACTCTGTGTGAAATGTTGTGATGGGACCGAATTTTATTATATTATTACAGTATATAATGAAACAGATGGCAGTAGTACTACACTCTGTGTGAAATGCTGTGTTGGGACAGCATTTTATTATAGTAATACAGTATATAATGAAACAGATGGCAGTGAGACTATACTCTTTGGAAATTCTGTGATGGGACAGCATTTTATTACATTAATACAGTATATAATGAAACAGATGGCAGTTGGACTATACTCTTTGTGAAATGCTGTGATGGGAGAGCATTTTATTACATTAATATAGTATATAATGAAACAGATGGCAGTCTAACTATACTCTGTGTGAAATGCTGTGATGCGATAGCATTTTATTACATTAATATTGTATATAATGAAACAGATGGCAGTAAGACTGTACTCTGTGTGAAATGCTGTGATGGGACTGCATTTAATTACATTAATAAAGTATATAATGAAACAGATGGCAGTGAGACTATACTCTTTTGAAATTCTGTGATGGGACTGCATTTATTACATTAATACAGTATATAATGAAACAGATGGCAGTTGGACTATACTCTGTGTGAAATGTTGTGATGGATCAGCATTTTATTACATTAATACTGTATATAATGAAACGGATGACAGTAAGAATATACTCTGTGTGAAATGCTGTGATGGGACTGCATTTATTACATTAATACAGTATATAATGAAACAGATGGCAGTGTGACTCTACTCCTTGTGAAATGCTGTGATGGGAGAGCTTTTTATTACATTAATACAGTATATAATAAAAGAGATGGCACGAGACTATACTCTGTGTGAAATGCTGTAATCGGACAGCATTTTATTACATTAATACAGTATATGTATTACTAAAATTGGTACACCTTGTTTGCTGTAGCTTAGACTACATCCAGGCCTGCTGAATCTAGCTTTGTTTGTTTAACTTGTGCACTAATCCAGGCATTCTTTAAAGTATTCAATTGTATTTGTTACTGCTTGGTAGTAACTTGATTAAAGTGTAGCTATCATTCTAAGTCTTTTGGATTAAGCACTTGGGCTTCAGACCAGTTGTTTTACATTAGGAAGGTTTGTAGCCTGCACTGTGGTAGCAGGACAGGTAGCTTACATCCTTTTAAGTTGGGAACTGCTGATTGAGGGCTCATTGTCTGTTATTCAAAAAGTGTATTAGTTCTGGTTTAAGCACTTGGGCTTCAGGCAAGTTATTTTACATTAAGAAGGTTCGTGGTCTGCACTCTTGTGAGAGGAGAGGCTGGACTCTGCCCTTCTGAGCTGGGAATTTCTGGTTAAAGACTTATAGTGCCTGAATATTTCAACTGTTGCTTACTGAAATTGGTATACCTTGTTTGCTGTAGCATAGACTAGATCCAGGCCTGCTGAATCTAGTTTTGTTTGTATGCTTGTTGTTTGTTTGCTTGTTATTTCCCTGAAACGGTAATACCATGTAAAACACAGCTTTTTCAGTGCTTCTATGGATCCCTAGTAATATCTGCATTGCTTACTGTACTTATTTCCTTGTTTCACTTAAAAGAAAGTTACATTTTTGCATTTAAGTTACTGGCACTTGCTCACTAAAGCAATTATATAAGTCAGCACTAAAAAATTAAAAGCACTACACCCTCACAAACTCCCCATTCAGTACCTTGTTACCCATTGGCCCTTTTTTCAATTATAAAGGAATTCCCAATACTATTCTAGCATGTCCAAAGGTCAGTTGTCAATCTCCGCTCCGGTCCAGCTGGTGAATCTGGGAATCTTGAGGCAATGTTACAACTGCCTCATGTACACAGACAACCCTCTCCTCCTCCCAACAAATTTCAACACATGTGAGAGATGCATCCATATAGCCAAACTGGAGGCTAAGCTCTCTCAACTCAGTACTGGCGTAACCAGTCAGGAGGAGAAGGAAACCACACTCACTACAATTCCAGTCTCACATAGACGTACCACAACAGCAAACCAAACACATAAACACACAAAAACATACTCGGAGGCTCTAAATAAAAATCTGCCTTAGCAGCAGAGACCCCCAAAGCAGACACCCAAGCAACTGCTACCCCAAAACAAAACACGTGCAACACATAGCTCACAAAGCCAGTGTGCGAACAGTCACAGCCCTTAAGGCTAAACAACACACCTGATATACACTTGTAATAGGTGACTCTATCGTCAGGCACACTGACGTCCCGCTCACCAGGCTGAACAAGGAGAAGGTCACGGTGAGCTGCCTGTTGGGCGCTAGGATACGCCACATAACACAAGCACTCAGGTCACTCCAAGGCAAGTACAAATATGACTCAGTTATTTTCCATGCTGGTGTGAATGACCTGAGACGTACCTCCCTGGACTACATGAAAAGAGACATAGAGGAGCTCTCTGAGCATGTGGCCCAGGCCGGTATGACCCTGAACTTGTGTAGCATCTTACCGTCAGCGAGAATGATGCCACAATATGAAGACAAGATGATCAATTTCAAAAATTGGCTTAGGTATTGGTGTCATTCAAAGGGGATCCAATGCCTGTCAGCCTGGGATGACATGCTCGACAAGCCACGATGCTTTGCTAGAGACGGCTTGCACCTGTCACCCCTGGGTTTTCGGATATTGGCAAAGGCTCTTGCTACCCCCATAGTGCCTTTTTTAGGCAAGGCTGAAAAGACAAACCCACCTCCATAGGTATCACAAGGGATAAGAAACTAAGAGTAATGCTACTCAATGCCAGAAGTCTAAACCTCAAGTTGCACACACTCGAAACTCTCCTTAGCATGGAGAACATTGATATCTGTGCAGTAACAGAAACCTGGTTCATGGCTCCCGAGAGCACCCCAGCACTACAGGGTTATACCTCATACCATGCTTTTCGGCCCCAAAACCTGGACCGTACCACAAAAGGAGGGGAAGTATCAATATTCGTCAAAGATACCCACACCTCCAGGTTGATGGCACAGCACGAAGCATCAGAGACTATTCATGTGCAACTAACAGTGGGTAAAACTGCCTTCCAGTTTATAGCCTGCTAAAGACCACCCTCCCAAACCCAGGAACCCCACTCGGCCTTCCTGAGAACACTGGAAAATATGAAGGTCTCTCCAAACACCATTATATTGGGTGACTTCAACTACCCAAACATAAACTGGGAGCATTACTCTAGCTCCAACACCTAGCCAAAGGTTCCTAGAATTTATAAACTCAAATGCTATGAAACAACTTGTTACCACTCTCACAAGAGGGGAAAACATACTGGTCCTGATCATCACCAACATGGGGACTCTATGCTCCAGACCAGAAGTGTATCCCTCACTGGTAAGATCAGACCATAAACTAATCTCACTGGATATTCACATCCCAACCCCACCCCCTGCCCAGAAAACCACAGGGAAAAACTTCTCTAAAGCAAATTTCACACTCCTCAAAACTGCGGTGGAATCCTTCAAAGCCCCCGGGCCTGTGGAAAATATGGCCCAGACCGCAGAATCCTTTATAAATGCATTCTATGAACAACTTCAGGAATGCATGGATCATGCGATCCCAAATAAAACCAAGACCCAGTCCTCCAAAGGCAGACATCCTGTCAGGTGGACCCCAGCCATAAACAAACTATATGATAGAAGAAGGAAGCTACTAAATGATAGAGCAAAATCCCAAAAAGGGAAGGCATCTCTGATCAGTATTAGCAAAAAACTACGGTCACTCATAAAATCGTCTAAGGCCAGCTTCGAGAGAAAAATTGCACAGGACACTAAGGATAATCACAAGGCTTTCTTTAGTTATGTTAGGAACCTGGGTGGCAATTCCCAGATATGCTCACAATTAGTCCAAAATGACAAAAAATACATCGAAACAAAAGACATTGCCAACATCCTAGCTGACAGGTTCAGTGCAAACTTCTCCCCCCCTCCCCACCAAAAGGGCAAATATCTATCCCAGCATGGTGCTGCCCCCCTGACATCTCAGATGCTCAGGTAAAAGCCGCCCTCTCCAAAGCAAAAAACACAGCATCAATGGGACCAGACGGTGTCCTGGGCTGTGTCCTACATGATCTCCAAGAAGAGCTAAACCCAAACATAAAACTACTGTTCAATCTCAGCCTTACTACAGGATATGCACCCAAAGAGTGGCGTACAGCAACAGTGGTCCCTCTCCACAAAGGTGGTGCCTCAACAGATCCTGGAAACTATCGCCCCATAAGCCTGACTAGCTTGGTCTGCAAAGCTATGGAAAGGATCATCATGGACCTCATAAATAAAGATATTGGGGATCTACGGACATTGGATCCTACCCAGTTCAGCTTTGTTAAGGGCAGATCCTGCCTCTTAAACCTGGTTGATTTCTTTGAAACAGTCATCAAGGCCATTGACGAGGGGAAGGTGGTCCACACAGCCTACCTGGACCTCGCAAAAGCCTTCGATACAATACCCCACTCGGGCATTATCGATAAGCTCACCAGCTTAAATATAAACCCCTATGTCACTAGATGGGTTGCAAACTGGCTCAAGGACAGAACCCACATGGTTAGAATTGCTGGAGCCATATCAGACTCTAAACCAGTTACAAGTGGCGTCCCACAAGGCTCAGTCCTGGGACCTCTCTTGTTCGGTATATATTTCTCAGAGGTACAGGCCAACATGGAAGGACTGTGGCTGACCAAGTTCGCAGATGACTGCAAACTGGGTGCCATAATCGACTCTCCAGCCGACACAAGCATCCTCCAAAAGGGCCTCATAGAAACAGACAACTGGTGCCAGAGCCATGGCCTCAAGCTAAACGCCAAAAAGTGTATAGTCATCCCCTTTGGCAAAAACAAAGTGCCCACAAATTTCCACATAGGTGGTAATCCATTAAGTACAGAAGAAATAATTAGGGACCTGGGGACCCAAGTTGATAGCAATCTCTCATTTACAACCACGTGGCCAAAGTGGTTAGAAAAACATTTTATATAGCCCACCTAATCATGAAGGGATTCACATCTAGATCAGGGGAGGTCATTGTGCCTCTTTACTTGTCCCTCATCAGGCCCATAATTGAGTACAATGCCCCTTTTGGGATGTACCTTACCAGACACCTGCAGCAACTGGAAAGACCCCAAAAGTACCTCACCAAGAGGATCAAAAGGCTCAAACAGTTGTCATATGCTGCCCAGTAAAAGAAACTCCAGCTCTACTCAGTGGCATACCGCCTGTTCAGAGGCGATCTGTGCCTGAGGTATAAAGCCATGTCCAACCTGGAATTAATAGACATGCTGCACCTCAGAAAATCCAAATCCCTTCGAGCTACGCGCTCGAGAGACTTGAACCTCAGCACTGAAATAAATAGGACATGCTGCAGGGACAGATTCATAACCCAGAGCTCCCTTCACTCTGGAATAAAACTCCAGTCCAGGATAGGCAGAGTCCCTCATTGACTCTCTTTGGGAGGAATCTTTATGAGTGGATGGGAGATCGTAGGTTTACCCCGGGTATCACTTCTGTGTCACTGTTAGACAGAGGCACAGTATACTAACCTCTAAAAAGGGCATAGCAAAATTAATTTAAAATGGGTGGTGAAAGCCAAACACATTCTGGCTAGGCTTATAAATGCCCTAGGGCAGATAGCCTAGTATGAACCTATAACCCTATATAATGAAACAGATGGCAGTGGGACTATACTCTGTGTAAAATGCTGTGATGGGACTGCATTTTATTACATTAATACAGTATATAATGAAACAGATGGCAGTGGGACTATGCTCTTTGTGAAATGCTGTGATGGGAGAGCATTTTATTACATTAATACATTATATAATGAAACAGATGGCAGTGGGACTATACTCTTTGTGAAATGCTGTGATGGGAGAGCATTTTATTACATTAATACAGTATATAATTAAACTGATGGCAGTAGGACTATACTCTCTGTGAAATGCTGAGATGGGAGAGCAATTTATTACATGAATACAGTATATAATGAAACAGTTATCAGTGGCTCAATACTCTGTGTGAAATGTTGTGATGGGAGAGCATTTTATTACATTAATACAGTATATAATGAAACAGATGGCAGTGAGACTATACTCTGTGTGAAATGCTGTGATGGGACAGCATTTTATTACATTAATACAGTATATAATGAATCAGATGGCAGTGAGACTATACTCTGTGTGAAATCCTGTGATAGGACAGAATTTTATTACATTAATACAGTATATAATGAAACAGATGGCAGTAGGACTATACTCTCTGTGAAATGCTGTGCTTGGACTGACTGTATTTTATTACATTAATATAGTACATATTGAAACACTTGGCAGTGGGACTATACTCTGTGTGAAGTGCTGTGATGGGACAGCATTTTAGTACATGAATACAGTACGTAATGAAACAGACGGCAGTAAGACTATACTCTGTGAAATGCTGAGATGGGAGAGCAATTTATTACATTAATACAGTATATAATGAAACAGTTATCAGTGGCTCTATACTCTGTGTGAAATGTTGTGATGGGACAGCATTTTATCACATTAATACAGTATATAAAGAAACAGATGGCAGTGAGACTATACTCTGTGTGAAATGCTGTGATGGGACAGCATTTTATTACATTAATACAGAATATAATGAAACAGTTAGCAGTGGCTCTATACTCTGTGTGAAATGTTGTGATGGGACAGCATTTTATTACATGAATATAGTACATAACGAAATGGATGGCAGTAAGACTATACTCTGTGAAATGTTGTGATGGGACAGTATTTTATGACATCAATATAGTATATAATGAGGGGTGGAGCTTTAATGGCTAACTGGTAGTAGCATTTTTTTAGACTTCCACAAAACTAGTTCAAACAACAGGAAAATTATTAATTTCATCAAACAAAAACATCCAACTATTATTGATAAGCTTATGAACTAATAGTGTACTAACTTTGAAAGCTTTCTGTCAATATTTTCTGTCAAATTAATCTGGAGACTACTATACCCACTTGGAAATGAGTAACTCAAAGAACTCACACTCTGAAACAGCCTTGAAGAAGGAAATTCAATTGATGTCATCTGTACTGCAGGAGCTGTCAGTGAAAATGGATAATTTTAAGTACAACCTTGAAAATCTAAAAGAGAACTGCCAAAAACAAACAGATGTCTTTAAAGAATTATTACAGCAGCAGCAAACAAAAATAATGGACGTTGAAACATCTCAAAAATAATGGACATTGAAACATCTCTCTCTGATACAGATGGAAGGTTGAAGGAAGAAGAGAACCAAAGTGAATTTCTCTTATAACAACATAACTGGTTAATCAACAAGATAGATGATTTAGAAAACAGAGAAAGGAACACAAATATTAGAATATTTGGTCTTCCGGAGAAAGCTGAGGGTGAGGACATTATTTTATTTTTAAATTCCTGGTTTCCGGAATTCTTAGACCTAAAAGAAGGACTGTCAAATGGCATAGAAAGGGCTCATCGAGCCATAGGAAAACCTGTATCATCATCTCCCAATACTTCTCCTAGATCCATTGTAATAAAGGTTTTATCATACCTTGATAAAGAACTTATACTAAAGTCAGCATGGAGGAAAAGTCCTTTAAAGTATAAACAACACCAAATAAGATTCTATAATGACTATTCAACTAGAGTTCTAAGTTTAAGAAAGAAAGCATGGCCATTTGTAAAATTCCTGAAACAAAACAAAATCAAAGCTCAACTTGCATACCCTGCAAAAATCAAGATTCTTTACTCAAATGAAATGAGAACCTTCGGCAACATAGATGAGGCAGCTTCTTTTATCAAGAACAACAGTATAATTACAATTCCAGAAGAAATGGACTGGTCAACATCTAACTCACTGAAAAGTACCCAAGAAAAAAATTCCTGGACTGATGCAAAGAAGAGGAAACAAAGAACTGAAATAAAAAATATAACAAGTTTAAATACTCTCAAAGATTCTACTAAAAAGTGAAATATATACTAAAGGAAACTGAAACCAAAACGTATGTACATTTACTTTTTTTTAGTTGTCTCAATATGCATAATATTGTTTATAATCCTTCTGTTTTTCTTTTTTAATACAGTGATGCTTCAACTCTACTTACTACAGGATGAGGCTGCTTCTGTCAAGTTGTTAGCACAATGACACTCATATCAAATTTAAATGTGTAGTATTGTAGGGATTGTTTTTTTCAAAAAGCTCATTTTAATTACTTAATAGGATGTCTTGATGGGATAGAATTGAAAACAGGAGATGGGGAGAGGAAGGAGAAGAGCAGTGAATGATCTGGGTGTCTCCGTTAGGAAATACTGACATGCAGCTCATATAGATGGTTTGTAACCATCGGGTTTCATGTGGCTACAAGATATCAAGCAATAAGCAGTAGGTATCGGTAAAAAAATATAAATATAGTAGTTATATAACTGATCGGTGTTGAACACCTCATTGTTACAATTTAAAAGCATCGTCTCTCTTATTTTTTTCTTTACACGAACTGTCTGACGAGGATAAGAATAAATAATGGCAGTTTACAAGAAGCCGCGAGCTCATTTCACAGTCAAACACACTTGCGAACACATGAATAGCGTCCTTGTAATCATTCAACACCACAGTAACACTAATAGCTTGCACTCACGCTCTACAAGGATACGATGATGTAAAAGAGAGAGAAAGAGGACAGAATACAATAAAGTCTTACTAGGGAGAGAGTAAGAAAAAGGAAAAAAATTGTATGAGCACATTCAGCTTTATCGGACGACAACAATTATAAAATTCAATGTGAAAAAAGACCACTATACTAGTACATGAACTAAATCACTATAATAGAAATATAAATAAGAACAGTTACTTTTACAGAGTGGTGAATGGCAGGGACTCAGTGTATAAACTGTTAGTCAAGATACCAAGAGTTTCCACGTCAATACAGCTGTACACTTCCTGTTGGCCTTAAGGTGACAAGCACCCTCTAATATAGTCCTGATAACACGCTGATTATTAATGCCCAAAACATTCAGGAAATGGTCAGGAAAATGTTTTGAATTTTATGTACAGAATTTATTTTATCTTCCAAAAGCTTCTGATTTCAAAGCTATATTCGCACCTTCTTGACTGTAGCTGTTGTACTGCTTATAAAAAACCCTGTGACAGATTTTAACATTGTTTTAATTAAAAATATTTACATGCCTGTGTGTGTGTGTGTGAGTGTGTGTGTGTGTGTGTGTGTGTGTGTGTGTGTGTGTGTGTGTGTGTGTGTGTGTAGGTTTGTGAGTACATGTGTGTCTTTGTTAAAAAAATAGTACAGGACAGATGACTGACCATTAACAGATTTTTTTTTTTTTTTATTAGTGTATGAGGTATTTGCTAATTCCAAAATAAATGATAATTCTGTAAGATGTCACCCTTCTAGCATGTGCTTACATGAAATAATTGGTTGACTAGCACAATGTATAATTAGATGTTAAAGACCAAACGCAATCCAGTTCGAACTGTTGTTTACTGGACAGGGATATCCTATAATGTAATAGACAGCAGTGTGTCATACATACTAGTTAATGCCTGCTAGCCAATTTGTTCCTGTAATGCATATTCATTTTTTGGCAGAAGAATTTAAAATATATGCATCAAAGTTCTATAGTGTGTATTGGGCTGTTCTACCACTTTATTGTCTCATTATGACTTTCAGTACACCTAGCATATCACGTTCAAAGGACATATGGTTAATCAGTTGAGTGGATTTAAACATCAAATTCCAGCAATTTTAAAGTACTGATGGACAGTTAATCTGTAAAATGCAGTGACATGATATTTTACAACTGACAACAGATACGATTTTAATTGTCCACAGCACTGACATAGAAAAGTAGGCTACATTATGTATAGTCAGTGACGGGTATAACAGCAGTCTGCTGCTAATCATAAACATGCTGAAAATCTCTCTTAGATTGATGTTTAACTCTTTAATAGATTGCATTTCAAAAGGAGAATTGACTTGTATATTGTAAAGCTCTTGGACAGACTCAGAATATTTAGTTGGAATAAATATGAAGTACTTAATAATAAAAATAATGATAAGACAAGGGTAAACAATAGTTAGAAATAAGTCTACTCAGTTTAGGAAAACACTGTATAATAACTCTGTAAGAATTAGAGAAACATAGTCAAGTGATTTATTCTACAAAATCTCAAACATGGAAATATGAGTCTGTATGTGTCAATCTACAAATATGTATATAAGCACAGAAATGAGCACAAAATAGTGACAATACACAAATATCTTTATCATCTACATGGCTAGATTTGACAATGTGCACATGTGCAAATACAGACATATAATTTTTAACTGATTCTAGTTATGATTATATATTTTATTTAGAAACTTAATTTACTTTTTGACATGCATAGAAACTCATTTACTGCACCATAGCTAAGCTGCACAACAAAGGAAATACTACAATGTGCTTCAGTGGGCATTCTGAGTCTGATATTATTTAATCAGTAAGCTTATCCTAAATAAAAATATAGTTGGTTAATAGTTATTGTTGACAGAACGTTAAAACTGTTACATTTGAATGAATAAACCAGATGGGTCTTATATAAAAAGTTTATAAAATATTTCTTTAACCTATAGTAAAATCTATGTATTAAACTTATGGATTATATGAAAAGACAAAAGAATATTAAACATTGTAAGACTCTAATATGCATTATAAACTAGGGTTTGAAGTATAAAACCAAACAGTCAAAGAAACATTGGAAATAATAAGTAATCTATGAATTAAATTATCTTCAACAATAACTAGTTTGCAGAGCTTACCATATGTTTGCACTAACAAAAATTATGTTTTTTTTTTAATTTATTTAGTAAAAAACAATATCACAACTGTGTATGTAATAAAATGTCTTGATACATGAGAAATTTACAAGCATATACCATTCAATGATTTTTTTTTCTAAATCTTAATGTATTTATGTAAAATAGATTTTATTACAATCAATATGTATTTGAAAAAGATTTTATCTATAATTTACTATTAGATGATTAACTTGAACATTAGATGCATATATTACTCTGTTAATAGTTCTGTCATGTACATATATAGAAAATCTATAATCACATCAGATTCAGAAATGATTCAGTAGTTGATATCAGTCAGTCACTATGAATGGTTCAATGAAAACAGTATATAAAATGCATGTTTGTGTCATTGCAAATTGCTCATATACATAAGGGAGAGAGAGTGAAGGGGAAAAGAAGATGACATTAGAGCAATTGGATGTCGGGTTTAACTTATTTGAGATGAATATATTTAGCCATATGATTGATATGTTATTAAATGTTCATAATAAGGAATGTATTTATATATATGTATATAGCCTACAATTACTTATGTGTTTCACTATATATATAATATGTAGAACCATAAATATCATTCAACATATGCTAGTTTATAATTTCAAAGGTCTCTAAGAATACAAGAATGGAGCATGAGGAAATCTGTCTACTAAACATGAGGGTTAATCTGGTAGATATTTTTTTTATGTCTATCAGGTTAGAAATGTATATCATTCCATGTGTGATGGGGGAAGGTTGAAAGAAAAGATTATATTAATCAAAATAATTTTATTTAAATCATTTTACACTTTCTTATTATGGCCTGAAATGAAAATCAATATAAAAGTATTACAAAAGAGATTCAATCTATTTATGATACATGAAATAAGAAGAATTTTGTTCCAAATACAATACTATAAAATTTACTCGACTATTAATATAAATATTAGCAAGCATGAAACTCAACAACAAACATGGACTTAACACTACTTTCACTGAACATAAATGGTTTAAATAATCCAAAGAAAAGATCAAACCTACTAAAATATTTAAAATTAAACAAAGCGAAGTAATATTTCTTCAAGAGACTCACTTTAAAGATGATGAAAAGCATTTATGGAATCCAAATGAGTATACAACAATAGCGCAATCATCATATAAAACCAAAACTAGAGGAGTTAGGATACTATGGCGAAAAAGCATCATTAATCCTCAAATTCTTGAAGATAAAGAGGGGCTTATAACACTTGTTATAATAAAATTCAATAATAGAATCTGGACATTAGTAAATCTTTATTGGTTCCCAGGAATAGGAAAAAGTACGACAGAAACATCTAGACTTTATTAGTAAAACATATAAAGGTAGCTTGATATTAGGTGGAAACTTTAATTGCATTCTTGATAATTCAGAAACCACCAACAAAATAAATATGGTATAGCTCCTATAGCAAAGGTACTCAAAAAATGGGTTGAAAATCACAATTTAATAGACACATTCAAATTTAGAGAAAGTAACTCACTGTTGTGTTCGCACCTAGATCACAGATTTACAACCCAGACAAGAATAGATAAAATTATTGTTGCACAAGACCTTGATGCGAAGATAAATCATTTTACAATCATACCATGTTCATTATCAGATCATAGAGCAATCCTTTTTAATATTCAAACAAATTTAAAAAAAATAATACAAATGACAAGAATTCCAGCATATATTACAAAACTAAAAGAATTTAAACCTTGGCTACTCACAGAGTTGAAATCTTTCTAGACACTAATCTCACTAATGAAATCAGCATAGTTATGGTATGGAGCACTCAAAAAGCCTATATTTATGGTAAAATTATCACATGGTACAAAAATAAACTAAAACAATGGGAATCAGAATTACTCATACAAAATCAAATCATAAAAATAAATAATAATTTAACTAATAAGAAGAAAATTAATGATCTGCATGAAAAGTTTAATGAAATTCTAACACATAAAACTAATCTAGCACTAGAAAGATTAAAATTAAACTCATATGCTGTTTCTCCTAAACATATGCATAACTTGGCGATAAGAGTTAAAGTACAATCTAAAAGAAATAACATTACTACTATTATACATGAAGGAAGGAAGAACAAGAAAGTGTAATATATAAGTGATATATTAGATGCTTTTAAATACCATTTTACAGAACATTATAAGATGGAAGGAACTTAAACAAAAAACTTTAATTTAGATTTGAAATCCGAATTGATTAAAACAATCCCAGAAAATTTAAAACTAGAACTTCAAAAGCAAATTACTCTTAAAGAAATTTCAGAGAAAATCAAGGAAAGCAAAAATAATAAAGCTCCAGGAATGGATGGTATTATAGCTGAAATATACAAAATCGTTCCATCATCTATAATCTCAGTCTTCCAAAAAACCTTAATAGAAATACAAACACACAAATCACACATCTTGGAGATACTCATTAATTACTACTATAATAAAAGAAAATAAAGATGCATCAAAATTCAGTTCCTATAGACCAATTTCATTACTAAACAATGATTATAAAATCTTTATGGCTATTCTAGTCAATAGAATCAAAAAATCTATGATAAAAATTATAAATGAAGATCAAACAGAATGTATACATAATAGGTGCACCTATGAAAATATACAAAGAATACTAACTATTATTGACTATTTAAATAGAGAAAAACAAAAGGCCTTAATGGTTGCATTGGATATAGAGAAAGCTTTTGACTCCTTAAACTGGGATTTCTTGTTCAAAATATTAGAATATTATGAGTCTCCTAGCTCCTTTATTTCATTAATAAAGAACATATATAAAAACAATTTAGCATATGTAAAATTAGGACCTTTCACCTCTGAAACAATAATATTGACAAAAGGCACAAAACAAGGTTGTCCCATGTACCCCATATTATTTGCATTAGCCATTGAAATATTTGCCATCTCAATATGAAACAATCCCAAAATAGAGACTATAAATTTATATAATCAATATAATTCAAAAATAATGTTATTTGCAGATGATATACTTCTTACCACATCTACTTCTAAAAATTCATTAAAAGAATTAGATATACAAGTTGATACATTTTATTTAATTTCAGGATTACATTTTAACAAAACAAAATCAAATTTTATGATACTGAATAAAAACATGATTTTCAAATAAATGATAATCATATAATTGGTAAACAATCTCTCACTTTAAACTATCTAGGTATAACATTAAGTACAAAAGTAGAAAAAAAATGTAATATAAATTACAGGGAAATCATAGACACAATAAAGTCAAATATAGCAAAATGGAACAAAATATATATAACATTTGAAGATAGATTGCAAGTAATAAAATTATATTACTTCCAAAAATCCTCTATATAGCACAAGTTATTCCAGTAATACCAGACAAATATTTTTTAAA
This sequence comes from Protopterus annectens, assembly GCF_019279795.1. Classification (NCBI taxonomy): domain Eukaryota; kingdom Metazoa; phylum Chordata; order Ceratodontiformes; family Protopteridae; genus Protopterus; species Protopterus annectens. The sequence goes on along the minus strand of NC_056747.1, from coordinate 438,424,984 downwards.
AGAAATAAATACATTATTATTAATATTTCTTTGGCATCCTAACAAAAACAGAATAGCTTATGCACACCATATTAGACCATGGAAACTAGGTGGAATCAATTTCCCGGATATTGAAACTTATATTAAAGCCTCCATTTTTAAAATAATTATAAATTGGATAGATCCATGCTATTCTTCAAACTGGAAATCTCTCCACACTGTTATTTATTCAAATGAAAATACCATTTTAAAGAATTTAATGATAGACAATCACATTAATAAACCATAGCATATCTGATGCGCTAGCCTTCCATATAATCTAACAAAACCTAGTAATCTAAAATACTTAAATGATATGTATAATTCATTTCGAAGATTTGTAACTTCTAATACAGATATAAAGTTATGGCTAGAACTTTTATATCCTTTCAATGTAACAAGAAATTTTCCAAACAAAATGCATAGGACGGTTTTCATTACTTGGGATAAGAAACAATTAATTTGCTGGCAACAATGCATTAATGAACATAGGGTTTTGGATAGTCAACTTATAATAAAAACTTATAATCTCTCTACATCAGACTGGTATTATTACAAAGCATATTACAATACTCACAAGATCTATGCAGAATAATTAGCAATTCTTCTTTTAGAGATAAACCTACACTTATAACTCATGTATATGAAATAGTATACAATAATCAAAATCAGGAAAATTTGACATCAAAATTATATAAAATTTTAACAAATTATAAAGTTAAAATCAATCAAACATTTTGGAATCATATAACAAAAGGTCATTCAATAAATTTATCCCTGGAAAACAAAACCAAAATACTAAATTCTGTTAAACTGACATCCAACATACAATTTTGGAGAATTTACACATGGGAATTTTTACACATATTTTTTTTACACCAAATAGATTTAAAAAATGTAATACTTCTAATAATGTTACATGTTGGAGATGCTTGCAGAGTTGTAAAGCAGATTGGATACATGTATTTCATGACTGTATTAAAGTTAAAAAAAATTTGGGAAGATGTCAGCAATTTCATACAAGCCATATTCTCAGATACATTTGTAGTAAGTAAATCTCTAATTTTGTTGAATGTTAATGAGAATTTAGATTTAAATAATAGCAATCTCTACCTACTATGGAACATTCTAGCAAATGCCAGAAAATGTATTACCAGAAAATGGAAATCAAATCTGGAACCATTATTTAAAGAATTTCTGCTAATATTGAAGGTAACTACATTACTGGAAACCAGTGTAAAAGAACTAAGATTAGCACCAAGACGATGGAACAAGAATCCATGGGAAATACTCTGACTAGACTGATCAATATAATAATTTAATTTCAGGCCAACTGTAAATATTGTATATAGTTAATCATACTGTTTTACTTAGCATAAAATGTATTAAGACTATTATACAATGGAATTATTTGAAAGATTAATAAAAAAAATGGAGTAAAAAAAATACAGTATATAATGACACAGATGGCAGTGAGACTGTACTCTGTGTGAAATGCTGTCATGGGACAGCATTTTATTACATTAATACAGTATATAATGAAACAGATGGCAGTGGGACTATAATCTGTGTCACATGCTGTGATGGGACAGAATTTTATTATATGAATATAGTATATAATGAAACAGATGGCAGTGAGACTATACTCTGTGTGAAATGCTGTGACGGGACAGCATTTTATTACATTACTGTAGTATATAATGAAACAGAAGGCATTGGGACTATACTCTGTGGGAAATGCTGTGATGGGACAGCATTTTATTACATTAAAATAGTATATAATGAAACAGATGATAGTGAGACTATACTCTTTGTGAAATGCTGTGATTGGACAGCATTGTATTAAATTAATACAGTATATAATGAAACAGAACACAGTGAGACTACACTCTGTGTGAAATGCTGTGATGGGGCAGAATTTTATTAAATGAATATAGTACATAATGAAACATATGGCAGTGAGACTATACTCTGTATGAAATGCTGTGATGTGACAGGATTTTTTAAATGAATATAGTCCATGATGAAACAGATGGCAGAGGGGCTATACTCTGTGAAATGATGTGATGGGAAAGCATTTTATAATATTAATATAGTATATAATGATACATTTGGCAGTGAGAGTATACTCTGAAATGTTGTGATAGGAAAGCATTGTATTACATTAATACAGAATATAATGAAACAGATGGCAGTGGGACTATACTCTGTGTGAAATGCTGTGATGGGACAGCATTTTATTACATTAAAATGGTAAAAAATGAAACAGATGGCAGTGAGACTGTACTCTTTGTGAAATGCTGTGATGGGACATAATTTTAATACATTAATACAGTATATAATGAAACATATCACAGTGAGACTATATTCTGTGTGAAATGTAATGGAGCAGCCGTTTTATTACGTGAATAAAGTACATAATGAAACAGATGACAGTGAGACTGTACTCTGTGAAATGCTGTGATGGGACAGTATTTTATTACATTAATGCAGTATATAATGAAACAGATGACAGTGAGACTATACTCTGTCTAAAATGTTGTAATGGGACAGCATTTTATTACATTAGTATATAATGAAACAGAAGGCAGTGAGACTGTACTCTGTGTGAAATGCTGTGATGGGACAGCGTTTTATTGGATTAATATACTATATAATGAAACAGATGACAGTGAGACTATACTCTTGTGAAATGCTGTGATGGGACATAATTTTATTACATTAATACAGTATATAATGAAACAGATGGCAGTGGGACTATATTCTTTGTGAAATGCTGTGATGGGACAGAATTTTATTACATTAATACAGTATATAATGAAACAGATGGCAGTGAGACTATACTCTGTATGAAATGCTGTGATGGGACAGCATTTTATTACATTAATATAGCATATAATGATACAGGTGGCAGTAAGACTATACTCTGTGAAATGCTGTGATGGGACAGAATTTTATTACATTAATATAGTATATAATGAAACAGGTGGCAGTAAGACTATACTCTGTGAAATGCTGTGATGGGACAGCATTTTATTACATTAATATAGTATATAATGAAACAGATGGCAGTGAGACTCTTTTTTTTTCTTCTTCTTCCTTTGGCTTTTTCCCTGTTAGTGGTCGCCACAGCAGATCACCTGTCCGCTCATGATTGGCAGTGGAGTTTTCAATGTTAATCCACCTACAGCATGTCTTTGGGATGTGGGAGGAAACCCACGCAACCACAGGTAATACATGCAGACTCTGCACAGAAGGCACCACAGCCCAGGATCGAACGATGGAAGTGAGACTATACTCTGTGTGAAATGCTGTGATGGGGTGACATTTTATTACATTTATATAGTCTATAATGAAACAGATGGCAGTGGGACTATTCTCTGTGTGGAATGCTGTGATGGGACAGCATTTTATTATATCAATACAGTATATAATAAAACTCAAAGAGACAAGAGATCAAAATTCAGTCAGGGCCAGTATTAAGACAATGAAAAAGAAAGTGTGTGTGTGTGTGTGTGTGTGTGTGTGTGTGTGTGTGTGTGTGTGTGTGTGTGTGTGTGTGTGTGTAGGTGTGTGAATACTCTCAGGCTCAGAAATCATAGGAGAGGAGAGGCCAATTATTATAGATAGGCCATACATGAGGACGGATTCATGCTAAACCAAAACATGTAATATGAACATTATCCACACATAGATAGACAGACAGAACTATATATATATATATATATATATATATATATATATATATATATATATATATATATATATATATATATATATATATATATATATATATATATATATATATATATATATATATATATATATATATATATGTATATATATATATATATATATATATATATATATATATATATATATATATATATATATATATATATATATATACATACATAGGATGTGGCCTGCTTCTCTTCTTGGGATTGGTGCTAAAACTAGCAAGTTTTTTTTTTAGTTTCAGCACTCAGAACTGTTTCCCTGTGCTCAGCACTTACTCAGAACTCATTGCAATCACTAAATAAATTACAAATTACTACAGCACTCAACTTTCCTCACTTGTCAAGAGGAAAACAGTTCTTAGTACTTAAATTAATAAGCACCTATCCAGCCATGTCCATGTGTCAGCTCCCGGTGTTTTCTCCTGTCCACCTGATGAATCTGGGCATCTTGGGACAGTGTAGTAATTGCCTCAATTTTACAGACAACCCTCTCCTCCTACCACCCAACACTACAACCTGTGAAAGATGCACTTATATAGCCAAACTGGAAGCCAAGCTCTCTCCAGCAAAGACTTGACTAGAAGTCAAGAGGAGAAGGTTAACACCTGCACCACCTCTCACTCAACATATAGTCCTTCAAAACCCACACTACTAAAAACCACACATAGAAACACAAAGCACACTCCCACATTCATGGAGGCTCTGAATAAACATCTGCCCAAGTAACAGAGACCTCCCAAGCTGAAATGCACACAACCACCACCCCCAACACTACCCAAATGACACATAGCCCACAAAATCCGTTTGCTACTCAACCTCAGCCCATAAGGCAAACAACGTACCCAACACATTAGTCATAGGTGACTCTATAGTCAGGCACACTGATGTCCCAGTCACTGGGCTAAACAAGGAGAAAGTTACTGTCAGCTGCCTGTTGGGTGCCAGGATCAACCACTTAACGCACGCACTCAGGTCACACCACAACATTGTCCATGTTGGTGTGAATGACCTGAGAAATACCTCCATGGACTTCATGAAAAGAGACATGGAGGAGCTCTTGGATCAAGTATGCAAGGCAGGTATGACCCTAGCCCTGAGCAGCATCCTGCCATTGCCCAGAATGATACCACAGTACAAGGGCAAAATGATTGACTTAAACAATTGGCTAAGCTTCTGGTGTCATTTTAAGGGATCCAATATCTGTCTGCCTTGGATGACATGATCGACTAACCACGATGTTTTGCCAGAGATGATCTGCACCTGTTGCCCTTGGGATTCTGGATACTGGCTAAGGCTCTTGCTACCACTATAGTGCCTTTTTTAGGCAAGATTCAAATGACAAATTCACCACCGTAACAGGTACAAGCAAGCAAAATCTGAGGGTTATGCTACTTAATGCTAGAAGTCTAAACCTCAAAATGCACTCACTCGAGGCACTCCTTAAAATGGAGAACATTGACATCTGTGCAGTGACAGAGACCTGGTTCAAGGCTCCAGAGAGCACCCCTGCATTACCAGCCTATAATTCATACCACACCTTTCGGCCACCTAACATGGACCGAAGCACAAAAGGTGGAGGGGTGTCCGTATTCATTAAGGATATCCACACCTCCAGGCTAGTTGCTCAGCATAATGCATCTGAGATTATCCAAGTGCAACTATGGGCAAGACCGCAATCCAAATTTTAGCTTGCTACAGATCCCCCACCATGCCACAAGATTCCCACTACTCATTTCTTGATACACTGGAAAATATTAGGGTACAACCTAACACCCTAAAAATGGGTGATTTCAACTACCCCACCATTAACTGGGAAAACTACTCATGTGCCAACTCTTGTGCTCAACGTTTTCTAGAATTCATAAATGCCAACTCCTTGGATCAACTTATCCACACCCCTCCCCCACAAGGGGCAGCAATATCTTAGACCTGGTCATTACCAACATGGGCAACCAGTGTTCCACACCAGAGGTCAGTTCCTCGTTGGCCAGATCCGATCACAAGCAAATCACCCTAGACATACACATCCCACCCCTCCCATTAAGGAAACAACCATAAAAAATTTCTCCAAAGCCAACTTCACGCTTCTTAAGACAGAAGTGGCAGACTTCATGACACCTATGCTGATGGACAATAGAGGTACGACTGCTGAATCCTATACAATTGCACTTTATAAGCACTTACACAAGTGCATGGATTGTGCAATCCCTAACAGAACCAAAATGCTATCCTCCAAAAAAAGGAAGCCAATCTGGTGGTACCCTGCTATAAACAAACTCTACAACAGAAGAAAGAAACTGTTGCAAAAAAAGAGTAAAATTCCATGATTGGAGGAACTCGTGGTCAGCCTCAGTAAGAAGCTGAGAACCCTCATAAAATCCTCCAAAGGTAGTTACTAAAACAAAATTGCCACTGATTCTAAAGACAACCACAAAGGATTCTATAGCTATGTCAACAATCTCAAGGGCAACACTCAGATCTGCTCTGAGTTACAGCACAATGGCACTAAATATACAGAACCAACTGATATTGCTAACATCTTGGCAGATAGATTCAGTGCTAACTTTACCCCTGTCTCATCCCCTAAAGGGGCCATCTCTATACCGGAAGAATGCAAAGTTCCTGTAATCATGGCTGCACAGGTAAAAACACACTATCCAAAGCCAAGAACACAGCATCCATGGGACCTGACAACATCCCAGGCAGCATTCTACAAGAACTACAGAACAAACAGGCACCTCACCTAAGTACCATGTTCAATCATAGCCTCACCTCAGGCTTTGTGCCTACTGAATGGTGCACAGCAATGGTTATCCCACTCCACAAAGGGGGAGCCACCACAGACCCCAGGAACTACTGCCCCATTAGCCTGACAAGCCTGGTCTGCAAGGCTATGGAATGTATCATCATGGAACTTATAAATAATGACATTGGTAATCTCCAAACTCTGGACCCTACCCAGTTCGGGTTTGTAAAAGGCAGATCATGTCTCCTAAGCCTGATAGACTTCTTTGAAGTGGTCACCAAAGCCGCAGATGAGGGTAAGGTGGTTCACACAGCCTATCTAGATCTTGCCAAGGCTTTTAAAACCATCCCCCACTCTGGATTTATAGATAAGCTCACTAAACTAGGTATAAATCCCTATGTCACAAGATGAGTTGCCAGTTGGCTCACTGACAGAACCCACACTGTGAAAGTAGCAGACTCTAAAGCCAACTT
>NC_056747.1:438382985-438417507 GCF_019279795.1 Protopterus annectens | reverse complement strand
TGTATCCTTCAAGGCCCCCGAGCCAGTGGAAACCACAACCCACGCTGCTGAAACCCTTACAAATGCCTTCTACGAGCACCTCCAGGAATGTATGGATCAAGCAATCCCTAATAAATCAAGACCCTTTCCACCAAAGGCAGGCGCCCGGGTCTGGTGGACCCCAGCCATAAACAAACTCTACAACAAGAGGAGAAAGCTACTACATGACAGAGCAAAATCCCTAAAAGGGAAGGCATCTCTGATCAATACTAGCAAAAAACTACGATCACTCATAAAATCATCCAAGGCCAACTTTGAGAGAAAAATCGCTAATGACACAAAAGACAATCATAAGGCCTTCTTTAGCTATGTTAGAAACCTGGGTGGAAACTCCCAGATATGCTCAGAATTAGTCCAAAATGATAAAAAAATCACTGATCCCACAGACATTGCCAACATACTGGCAGACAGGTTCAGTGCAAATTTCTCCCCTCCCTCCCCCCCAAAAGGAGAAATATCTATCCCACCAGAGTCTAGCCTCCCAAACATCTCAGATGCCCAGGTGAGAGCTGCTCTCTAAAGCAAAAAACACAGCATCAATGGGACCGGACGGTGTCCCCAGCTGTGTGCTACACGAACTCAATGAGGAACTAAACCCACACATAAGGCTGCTGTTTAATCTTAGCCTTACTACAGGATACGTACCCAAAGAATGGCGTACGGCAACTGTGGTCCCACTCCACAAAGGCGGTGCTTCTACGACCCTGGAAATTACCGCCCCATAAGCTTGACGAGCCTTGTCTGCAAAGCTATGGAGAGGATCATAATGGAACTCATAAATAAAGACATTGGGGACCTACAGACACTGGATCCTACCCAATTTGGCTTTGTCAAGGGCAGATCCTGCCTCTTGAACTTGGTCGACTTTGTTGAAACAGTCACTAAGGCCATTGATGAGGGTAAGGCAGTTCACACAGCCTACCTTGACCTAGCAAAAGCTGCTCGACACAATACCCCACTCGGGCATCATAGAAAAGCTCACCAGCTTAGATGTAAACCCATATGTCACAAGATGGGTTGCAAACTGGCTCAAGGACAGAACACATAGGGTTAGAGTTGCTGGTGCCATGTCAGACTCTAAGCCGGTCACGAGTGGTGTCCCACAGGGCTCAGTCCTGGGCCCCTCTTGTTCGGCATTTATTTTTCTGAAGTGCAGGCAAACATAGGGGATTGTGGCTGACAAAATTTGCAGATGACTGCAAACTGGGCACCATAATTGACACTCCATCAGACACAGACATCCTCCAGAGAGGTCTCATAGAAATGGATAACTGGTGCCAGAGCCATGGCCTTAAGCTAAATGCCAAAAAATGTATAGTCATACCCTTTGGGAAAAACAAGGTAACCCCTAATTACCACATAGGTGGTAATCCATTAAACATGGAAGAAGTTATCAGGACCTGGAGACCCAAGTTGACAGTAACCTCTCTTTTGACACTCACATTGCCAAAGTGGTTAGGAAGACCTTCTACATTGTCCACCTGATCATGAAGGGATTCACATCCAGATCAGGAGAGGTCATTGTACCCTGTACTCTTCACTTATCAGACCAATGATTGAGTACAACGCCCATTCGGAATGTACCTTACCCGACACCTGCAGCAGTTGGAAAGACCCCAAAAGTTCCTCACCAAAAGGATAAAGGCTCAAACATATGTCATATTATGCCCGACTGAAGAAACTCCAGCTCTATTCAGTCGCATACCATCTGCTCAGAGGTGATCTGTGCCTGACATACAAGGCCATGTCCAACCCGGAATTAATGGACATGCTCCACCTCAAAAATCCAAATCCACCAGAACCACGAGAGCAAGAGACTTAAACCTCAACACGGATATAAATAGGACGTGCTGGAGGGACAGATTCATCACCCAGAGACTCCCTACACTATGGAACAGAATCCCAGTCCATGTGAGGCAGAGCCCCTCACTGACTCTGTTCAAGAGAAATCTTGACGAGTGGATGGGAGATCATAGGTTTACCCCGGGAATCATCTCTGTGTCACTGCTGGACAGAGGCACAGCAAACTAATGGATATAGTATTCTCATCCTAAGGGGTGGTGAAAGCCACACACACTCTGGCTGGGCTTATAAATGCCCTAGGGCAGATAGCCTAGTATGAACCTATGAACCTATGTAATCAGGTAAAGAACCTACGTGGGTGTAGAATTAATGGGAAACTGTACAGGGCCAATTAATTTTATAACTGCAACAGCTATGGGGAGATTTATATAATAGGTTGTGGCTGTCACCTTACTCACTGATATATTGGTCAAACCACTAGGAAGGCCAAGGTTCGAATTTTGGAACACTTAGGAGATGTTAGAAGGCAGAAGACAGACAGTCCTGTGGCCATGCACTTTTTGTCCAAAGGTCAAGGTTTAGATAGTAGTCTATTTTTAGTGTCCTAGCACAACCTATTAGCAACAGGGAAACCTTTCATACCTTGCATCCCAATGGAATTAATTTAGAAAACAATTTGATTATTTGAAACAGGGAAGCTAGGATGTCATTTGCACTTTATAATATAATAATATGTATGAAAAATGTTTTTAACAATGTTTTGGATATATTTAAAATATATTTAATAAGACATTTAGTTACATAATGATAATGTATTCAAAATTGTTTAAAAGTGCATTTATAATCATTGTTAAAATATTTAATATTATCTGGCTTACACAGGGAAGTGCAATAGCTCAAAAGTCTGAGAAAGTATGTTTAATAAAATGATTGAATGAATGAATTAATTAGTTAATCAAAAAATAGAACTGGGGGTATTTATACAGACAGAATTGTGTTAAAAATGTTCCATTAGAAGGCAAGAAGCCGAGGTACCAGAACCGTGTTAAATAAATAATTCATTTTGTCCTTGGAGTGGTGTTCCTGGTCATGGAATTTATGTTTTTGGGAAGTCTAGTGTTTTATGGATGTGTACTGAGTCTCCTAAGATATGACAGGTCTCTTTTCTCACTTGAATGCTAACCCCACTGCAGTCTCCCTAGTTGCCTGCTCAAATAAAAGGTCTTTGGCTTCATCTAATCCTGTGTTCCCTAATAAAGAGGTAAAATGATTAGAGCTTCAGAGCAAAAGAATGTCTTTTTCTAGCAATCTACCCTTTAAACTGTTAAATTATCAAGGCTGATTGTGTAAATTTATTTTATAGTATGTGTACAGTTTTGATGATTTTATATGAATGAAATTATTTCTGATTTGACTTGGGTTTCAAAACATATTTTGAGAGTGTGCTTGAATGTCTATTTATTTATTTTACATTTGTTGACCGGGATAGTCCGAGTGGATACATGTTCATTTTCAGCGGAGGCCCGGGGAGAAAAGCTCCAGATGTACATACAAAGACTATTACATATAAATGTAAAAATGCAAAACATTTGTTAAGATTAATCTATAAGATGTACGTTTACATATTAGATAAACATCTATTATAATCTTTTTAAGACTCAAAGCAGTATATGATAAAAACATTCATAAAGTCATACTCTAAAACATTCATAAATTCAAACTTCATCAGTTTAACAATTAATCTCTTGTTATTAGGCTGTAGACAAAAACTTGGGATGTAGTCAAAGTAGAGGAAGATGACCAGTTATATCATATAGGCATGTAGTATTAGTTAGTCTGGATTGGTGCATGGGCACAGCCAGTGTAGTTTGAAGTACTGTCTTAGAATTTTCCTGAATTGCATTGGGGAGACTTCTGAAATAAGGTCAGTAGTAAGGGAGTTCCAGGTTTTGACCACAGAGTTGGCAAACAGTGGTTCTCCAGCTAAATTATTAGCCTTGAAAGTTTGAACTAAGAGTTTGTCAGATGAGCGTAGTACCCTAAGGTTACTATAGGGAGTGATTATGTTAGCGAGTGCTGGTGTATTTTCAGGCTGATGGAGAATCAGTTGATTGACCAGAAGTAGATTAGGTAAGAGGTAGTGTAGGTACACCAGAATGTACAAATACAGTATCAAGAAATTCTGTTTCTTGTGTTGTTTTAAGACAGCCTCTGATAATTTAAAAGCCAAATTTATGAATTCATCTTTCCATTCTGAACTGGTGTTTGGACACTCTGTTGCACAGATTCTCAAACAGTGTGAAGATAGAGGCAAATTAATGCATGGCGTATCTAGGATGTTTCAAGAACTCAAGTTTGCCCAAATAATGTGTCTCCCTTCAAAGGTCAGAACAAAAAAAAAAACAGAGTCAAAGAAAAGTCAGGCATCCAAAAGGAAATGGCAGGAGAATAATTCTTCCAAGTCAAACAAGAAAGATTCCTTTCTATAAAAGAATCAAACCTCCTGCAAATAAATGACTGTGATGAGTCATATAATACCCCTACCCTCCCTGCCTTTCCTTCTCTTCCTACTTCCCACAGGCTGTCTCTCAAACTGCAGCCTGGCCACAAATAACCTCAGACAAATGGGATCTAGGAATAATTTGTAGAGGGTACACTTGGTAGTGGATAGAACCCCCTCCCCCTTTCATGGGACTTCCCCCACACCCACCAGACCAGACAGAGCAGTTTCCTCCAGAGCTCCATCACATGATAGAAGCAGGGGTCATAGAAACAGTGTCTGTTGTACAAATATGCAAAGGACTTTACTCTAGAATCTTCTGACACTAAAAAGGAGCACTCCTGGAGACCTGCCCTAGATCTGACATTTCTAAACACCTTTGTAAAAGTGGCAAGATCAATAAAAAACACTCATTTGCAGGTCCTTGTGTCCACAGCAAAACTACAGCAAAGTATCCAAAAACAAGAGGAGGACACAAGATAGGCTCCAGGTTATAATGCTTTAATCAAGCACAAGCGCTTTCACATCTGCTTCTTCAGGTGCATAAAAACAAACTGAAACTCGTCATACTTTTAAACATTGCTGAATGCATCATATGACAACAATACATCACATGTCTATATACACTCCATTACTATAAAATAGTAAAGCTATATGGTAACCACAAAATAACTAACTATTCAAAGAAAATCATAAAAATATAATCAGAAAATATTTCTTATATACTTTGTGCACTATAAAACCATTGTTAAAATGCATATTCTTAAAAATAACTACTTTACCTACAAAGAGGTCTGGCCTTTAACTTTGGTCTCAGTGGTATTTGTTCATTGAGACCATGTCCCATGTCAGCTCTGAATAAAACTATCCATCTAGCTTCCAGTTCCTCTGTTTTATTACATATGTCCCCCTCCCATTTTACTCACAAAACTCCTAGCATTGGCCATAAACTTAAATTTATGTTGGTTGTTAGTATTCACAGCATGTTTGGCCAAGGTATTACTTCTGCTTTGTTTGCCTATGTACAAAAGACACGAGCCGATGAAAGAACACAAAACTGAAAATTGGTTGCAGGAAGGAAGTCACCAAACACAAAATGTAAGAACAAGCAGTTTAATCCAAAATGAAGCACTTTTCGTCACAGTAAATACTGTGACTTCTTCAGTTTTTATCTGAAGAAGTCACAGTATTTATTGTGACGAAAAGCGCTTCATTTTGGATTAAACTGCTTGTTCTTATGTTTTGTGTTTGATGCCCTCCTTCCTGCAACCAGTTTTCAGTTTTGTTTGCCTATGTGATAAATGTGTTCTCTAATCCTCTTCTTGAGTGTACGGTCTGTTTTCTCAATATAACATTTCTTGCATATTACACAGTGAGTGAGATACACTATGTGCTGTGTATCACATGTAGCTTGCACTTTAAATTTATATAGCTGGTCCTGATCTGGATGTAAAATTCATTGCTTATATCTATATACCCACAGAATGAACATTTGCCACAAGGCTTAGTACCCATACCACCCATAGGTGTTTTCTCTTCTCTGGGTGCACATAAGCGTCTCTTCAAAAACTTTTGATTTCTGAACAAAAATTTAGGTTAATTCTCTATCCATTTTGTGACTGCCTTGTCAGTGGTCAATATCCTCCAGTGTTTATGTATAAAGTTCATATAAGACCCAGCATCACTAGAAAAGCTTAATGGCACCTTTAACTTAGGCTTATCACCACTGGTCTCTTTTTCTTAGACCATCTGTCCGAATAATAAGGTCTAGCCTTAATATGTCGCAGACTAACTACTTCTTGTATTGCTTCTGTACATCTCTCTCCCCATAACTTCTGGCCAGTAAATTATTCCTCATACTCTTCAATTGTTGATGGAAATCTGCATCCCTAATGTTCAACCTAGATGCCACTAATGATGAACTAAACGTTCATCATTCTGCCACTAAAGTGACCCTATCTACTGAAAGCTACACTAGCGTACACAAGCAGTGTATTTGCCTTAGGTTAGCACTGATTCTGAAATATGCTAACTGCTAGGGAAGCAAAAATATCACCCTAACAACTACTTACATTGTGTTATTAAATTCAGTACCTTATATACGCTGCAAGTAATGTGCATGTCGGCAGCTTCATGATCTAATAACACCTTTACTGTTCAATGCATTTTGTAGTCACAGCGTGTTGAAATAGGTCACAACTGTTATCTATCTGCCTGAGAAGACATGCTCCCTTGTGCAGATAAGCTAATGTAGCCATATCCAACCTATATATATCCTTGTAATAGTTGAATGTTTTTGAATTCAAAGCTGTTCTGGTGTTGTTTAATAGAGTTTTCAGGATCACAGCCTTACCTATGTTTCTAAATGTTATCGCTGATGATTCCAAACAAGCAATGTGTTTTATGAATTCATGATGTAAAAGACGTTACGTATTTGTAATTGCTTAGTTTACATTTTATGCTGTTATATTCTTTAAACCTATCTTTCTATGCTTCTAAGTCCTGAACAATCTTCCTTACTATATTTTCTCTTCTATTCTTACCAGCTTGGGGCACAGGTACATTCCAGTAACTAATACCTGAAACTCACCTCCCTGGAAGGATAAGAACAGTAACCCGAATAAGGAAACTACTCTCCAGCTCCCTGAAAGGCTCGTGTTTTTTAAGACAGTGAAAGTATGTGATGTTCTAGATATTAGACCATTGTATCACTAATCTCAGCTCTAAGAACCCCTGTTAAGCTAGGCAAGTTCCCCAATTAGGATAGCCAGCAGCCTTCCACCCCCACCCCCCCAACTTTCCTGTCCTGATCTTTTTATCAAATGCTCGTAAACAGCCAATACTCTCTGCTTTTCAAAGTAACCTAACTCCCTCTCTCTCATAGCCTGCTACCCTTGTACAGGAACTTTTCAGTCACATTCACCTACTGCCCACTAGGTGGTGCTTTACCACTCCCAGTCTGTACCTTACCCCATTACAATTATTTCTCTATTTGACCCCACTACCCTGTTTCTTTTTCTTTTTTCAATTACTCTCTTCATAGACATTCTTCTTATACACCTCCCACCTTTTTCCTTCCACTTACTTTCTATACTATACCTCTCTGTCAGGTAGATCTTCCTTATTCTAGCCTGTTAACTTACCTCTACTTCTTCTTCACTTTCTACATCTCTTGCTCAATTCTCTCACTCCACTGATTGTCTTCCTTAGCAGTTCACTCTCTTGTCTCTACCCGCTCCGTTCGCCCTGCGGGCTCACTCCGCTCCCCTACCATGCCCCCAATTCCCACCTGCCCCCAGGGGTCCTACATTTATACCAATTGCAGACACACCCCTTTCCAGTCCACTCCAATCAGATTCCTAACATCCCAAACTAACCAACCCTCTTTGTTAAAACCACACCCACTAAATTATCTAAGCTACTTCCTCCCCTATCTTAACACTTCACCCACTAAATTACAGACCCACCTTCTCCCCTACCTTCCCACAGTACTGCTACCCTACACCACACCTTCAAATTATATCTCAACTCTCGGCAAACCTCCATTCAAACCAAGATGCCTATACCAACCATCCATCCACAACTGAAAATACTTATCTCCCTTTTACTTTTATCTTTTCTTGCAACTACTTACATCCTAACCTCCTATGAACACCCCCTGAATTCTTCTCTTTCACTTCCCTCAAAATACACCTCTACACCTACACCATCTTTATCTCCAGCCTTCTCACACTCAACCTCACAACCCACCTACCTACTAGCCAAATACCATAGACTAGTACACTTCAAGTTAAAGAAACTTAAATTCAAGAAAACATTTGACTCCCATTATAAACTTCCCCAACAAAGACATTTCACACTCCCCCACTTGCTACTAGCTGGAGATATTCACTCCAATCCAGGCCCACATCATAATAAAACCAATACACAACAAATACAAACCAAACTTTTATCTCTCTCATTGTCTAAACCCTCCAATTCACTCTCCATTGCCCATCTCAATGTACGTAGTATTTGTAATAAAATTAGTCAACTCCATGCCCTACTAGAAACCCATCAATGTGATATTTTATGCCTAACTGAAACTTGGCTGAAGCCTTCAATTAAAGACATTGAAATTATCCCACCTGGTTATAACATTATTAGACTCGATCACACTGCCAAAAAGGGAGGAGGGGTAACAATTCTGTATAAAACAAAACTCCAAATTATTACTTTAGACCTGACTCTTACCCCAAGACAATAATGCTGAAGTAATTAGCTCTAAACTTCTAGTCAATACGACTAAATCCATAAACCTCATTTGTGCATATCTCCCTCCTGGAAATAATATCAACACCATTGAACATATCCTTAACCAACTCTCTACCAAACTCCTTCAAGAAACACTAGTCTTAGGAGACTTTAACATAGATTGGCATTCCTGTAACAGTACTAACCCCATTTCCCATATCAACCTTTATGGCTTTAAACAACTCATTAATAGTCCCACCAGAACCAATAAAACAAACAATACGGAAACCACCTTAGACTGGATTCTTACTAATACCCCCTTGCAAACCTACCAATCAGGCACCCTTCCTGATTGCCTTAATGATCACTCTCTAACCTATATCATTAGATACAAAACTAACCTAACCTTACCTACCACTTTCAAAACCCTACGTACTAAAAAACATTTTAATCCTGCTCAGTTTCAAGCTGAACTTTCACAATGTAATTGGGCCCCACTAAAACATCTCCCACTGAATGAAGCAGTGGAATACTTCAATTCATCATTCCTATCTATCCTAGATCACCATGCCCCAAGTCGTACCATCAGAACCAAAACTAAAAAAGTGCCCTGGCTAACCAAGAATACTAAGCAAAAAATCATTCTCAGAAATAAATCTTGGGATAAATGGCGATCTACTAAAAACCAAACTGACCACCAAAACTTTAGGGAGCTTAGAAACAGTACAAAAAAAGCCATTCTGACAGATAAAAAGAACTATTACTTTCAATTACAGAAAAACCACCAAAAAGGAACCTAAAAAATTTTGGAACAGTATTAATAATCTTCTAACCCCAGGCCAGGCTATCATACCCAACCCTCATGATTCTGACCCTGACAATCCCACACAAATAGCCAATGACTTCAATTCTTTCTTCACCGATACCATACAAACTCTTGCAAACCACCTATCTCCTGACACTTCTAAACTTCTCTCACCTACTTTAAAAACCGCTCTTCCTACACTTCACCTACAACCTGTATCTACCTTCTACATTCAATCTCTAATCCAAAAACTTAAACCTACCTCCCCATCTGCAGACAAGCTTCCTGCAGAGTTCCTGCAAATAGGAGCAAAAGCCACTGCTTACCCAATTTCTATCCTAATAAATAGATCTATAAAGGAAGGTATTTTCACTTCTTTCTGGAAAATATCCCACATCATTCCCTTACACAAAGGAGGCAAGTCTAATGACTTCTCTAACTTTCGTCCCATAGCACTCCTATCTCCCTTAGCCAAAATTATAGAAAAATGTATCCATAAACAACTACTTAACCACCTCCTCCATAATAAACTACTTGCTAATACTCAACATGGATTTAGGCCTTCCCACAGTACTACCACAGCATTACTCTCCTTTACCAACACCATCAACTATAACCGTAACAATAATAAACTTACATCTTCTCTATTCATAGACCTATCAAAAGCCTTTGACATGGTTAATCATAAACTCCTTCTGCACATACTAAAATATCTTGCACTACATCCCTCTTCCTTAACTTGGTTTACTTCTTATCTTGAAAACCGTCATCAGGCAGTTCTCTGGAAAAGTTCACTATCTTCTCTCCCTCCTAACTCTTTAGGAGTACCTCAAGGGTCTATCCTAGGCCCACTTCTATTTTCTATCTTTATTAATGACCTCCAATCAGCTATCCCTAGCACTACCCGCATACAATATGCAGATGATTCCACTATAATTTGCACTGCTTCCTCTCAAACTGAACTTCAGTCTCTCACTCAAAAAGCCTTTTCCACTGTTGAACAGTGGTTCTCTGACTGCTGTCTACTCCTTAACCCTAAGAAAACCAAATTATTACTATTCTCACCTACCCTTAAATCTACTTCTCTAAACTTCTCTATTACTTCCACTGATAACACTCAAATTTCTCCTGATTCTTCAACAAAACTGCTAGGTGTTACTATTGACAATAATCTTAACTTGCCACATCAGCAACACAATAAAAGTAGTTAATAAAAAGATTGGATCCCTGTACAATGAATCAAGCCCTTCCTTACACCTGAAGCCCGGACCACCTTAGCCCAATCTCACCTTATCTCTACCCTTCTATATGCTTCCCCTATTTTCACTAGTCTCTCTAAAAGTAACCTTAAGAAACTTGCTACATCTTACCATAATATTGCTCGATTTGCCACAGGATCCCAGTTTAGAACTCACCACTGTCTAAACTTAAAGCAACTAGGCTGGCTTGAACTTCCAAACAAGCTCAGTTATCAACAGCTCTTAATAGCTCACAAAATTCTATCAAGAACGTGTAACAAAAAGAACCAAAAACCAGAGAAAACACACAAGACGGCACACAGGATCCGAACCAAAATAGTCCAATAGCCAGCAGTAAAATAGAATTCCTTTTAATTCCGAAACAGCAAAAGCTCAACAGTTCATAATCAGAACAGCAAACACAAGTAAGCCTAATTAATTTTGGAATATGCTAAGTCAATTTTTTAGTTTAAAGGAATTTAACACGTATTTCTCCCAACCTCATGCACAGCGGTGGATCATATGTAATGTCCTAAATCAATAATCAACCAAGTACATCAACCCCTCCACCCCCTTCTTTTTTTCCGCCTTTCGACAATCCTCTTTCCCAGGATCAATCAAATTCAAATCATCCTCACTAAGGTTGGGGGCTGCTGGGGTTTCTTTACTCGTTTCTTTAAAGATAATTTCTTTCTCTACCATCTCCTGAAAAATTCTGAAGTTTGGGGGGGGTAAGTAGGGGTTCTACTCAAAGCTGGATCAAAAAATTTCTCAGCTAAAATGGAAAAGCTAAAAAGTGCCAAAAAAAAAAAGTTAAGACAATAAAAAAATAAATAAAAAAGGAAAAAGTAAGTGTGTGAGACAAAAGTAAGGGGAACAAAGAGAACAAGTGAAAACAAAATCTTCATCTTCAATTTCAAAATGAAAAAAGTTGAAAATAGTAAAAAGATCCTAATCCTTAGGGGAGTTTCTTAGGGGAGTTAGGGGTGAAAGTAGTGCTACATTACAAACTCTCTGTTTTTGGTTGTTGCATAATCTTTCAGGTGGTATGTTGTTGTCTAATAAATTCTCCTGCTGCCATTTTTATTTTCATCCTAACCCTCTCCACCCCCATTTTTGTTGTAGGGTTGCTTTGAATCTTCCCAGAAAATCCCTTTTACCCTTTTCAGAAATTCTTTCAAAATTCTTTCTTTCCTCTTATTTTCTCTTTCTTCCTCCTTCTGTTTTTTCTTCCATTTCTTTCTTCTTTTCCTAATATTTAATTTTTGTTTTTTTGTTTCTTTGGGTTAAAAATGGGG
Organism: Protopterus annectens; assembly: GCF_019279795.1. NCBI lineage: Eukaryota > Metazoa > Chordata > Ceratodontiformes > Protopteridae > Protopterus > Protopterus annectens. Next base: position 438,405,591 of record NC_056747.1, on the reverse strand, counting down.
GTATGCTATACTATCTTGATATTCCTAAAGGTCTTTTATACCTTTTTAGTTCTTTTTAATTAAAAATTTTTTCTTTTCAAGACACTGATTCTTTTTTTTTCTGATTACATTAGTCCCTTGTTACTATTATTATTATACTTTTTAAGTAATAGTCTCATCAGCTAAAAGAAAAATTCTAACAAGCTATTCTTCTTTTACTATAAAATTCTAAATTTCTAGCTTTTAGCATTTTAACTTCATACGTGATTGAATACACACCATACTTATCATAGAAGTACAGTTCCTGAACAAACACAAGCCTTGAACTTAAACTTAGACTCCCTACAAGTTCCTGCCTAATGAACAATTCCCAAAAATTTAAATTTAAATTAAAATTATTTTAAAATTAAAACTGTTTTCCATTAAAGTGTCTTTCAATCAATTTCCAACATTTGTTTCCAAATTCAAATGTTTTTGTCAGTAGGCTCCAAAATTCCAACATTTGTTGTTTAAAACATTTGTTACAATTGTTGTTGTGTTTTGTATTTTTAAATTGTTTTTTTTTGGCTAAGAGTCCAGTTTTTTTTCACATCTTAACAGTGTGAGTAGAATTGAGGTTCTGCACCTGCTGTTTTCTAGTTTCCTATTAGTAGCGTTACGTCCAATGGGTTTCGTGTCTAGTTCCATGGTTTAACTTTTAGATGGTGTTGATTTGAACGGTAAATACTGTTTTTGAAGATAGTCAACACTTTTTTCAACTTGAAGTTTTTCTAACTCTTGAACTCTGACAACGAACTAGCCTGCTTGATCGTTGTAACTCTGGCTCGTGCTCGCTTTAAATTCTGAACCTTGGACACCATCTCAGCACTGACATGTTTCCTTTAATTCTGCTGCTGAATTTTCTCTTTTATTTCTCAAGTTTTTTAAATTTGATCCTCCTTACACACCAATTGACTTTAAGCTTTTTTATTGCTTTTGGGCTTTACAAGTGTTTTCCTTATTCTCATTGAGTTTTTTCAGGAACTTTTTGAATCCTAAGCTTTTTTTTAAAATTTTAAACAGATAGTGGAGAATTTGTTTAGAATGTTGAGAAGGAGGAAAAGGAAAGAAATTAGAAATCTGGAAAGTGGAAGAAAATAGAGAAAACCCCCCTGACAGGGAGGATGGATTGTATTGAATGACCAACCTTAAGAAGGAGGAGGGTTGTATTGTGAGTTTCTGAGAGATTATGAGAGGGTTTGTGATTGATTGTGTTGAAAGTATCAATTAGGCTGTTTTCTGACCTGATTATTGTTGATGAACTATGGAGCGAATTAATTTGGAGGGCTGTATTGATTATTAAATTAAATTATTGTGGACTTTTTTGTTTGTTGTTCTGTTTATGAACTGTTGAGCTTTTTTCACAAAATTCTATATCAACCATATAAAACACCAATACTCAGTAATCTCTTGACTCCCTACAACAACCTGAAACAACTACGTTCTTCAGACAAACTACTAGTTAATAGTACCAAACCCATTATTCTGCAGGTAATTGCCTTTTTTTTCAACTCAGTTGGCAAAATATGGAACAACCTCCCATCAAATATCTCCTCTTTGGCCACTCTTCCACTCTTTAAAAAACAACTGGAAATCCATCTTAATAAATACTGGCTTTGCTCCTGTACCAACCCTGACTAACCTTCCTTCTTCCTTTCCTCTTCCACAATACTTCCTTCTCTGCTACGGTATCCTGACTAACTTCCTCTGATATCATATCTTTGTAGATATAATTGATCTCATATATATTGTATTCGTGTTATGGATATTTTTTTTACTCCTAGATGTATATTACTTAAACTAAAATCTTCTTATCTTTTATGCTTAATGCTTTTGTTTGTTGTGTATTTGTATTCTCTAATCTTGTTTTAACCAATGGAGCTTTTCTCCCCAGGCCTCCACTGAAAATGGACATATATCCAGCTTGACTAGCCCGGTCAACAAATGTAAAATAAATAAATAAAATAAATGCTCTAAAAACATGATTCCTAATGACATTATCAAGCACATAGATAGGGTGCATACTTCCTCTGCTTAAAAGACGGTTAATATAGCATTCCTTTCTGTACAAGCATGTATATATGCTCCTTTTTCAATAGTTACTTGAACATCCAAAAAGTTTATTTTCTCATAAGAGACAACAGATGTAAACCTTAGAAAAGTGGTGGTTGCATTCAAGTACATAAGAAATTCCAAGAACCTCTCTTCTGTACCTGCCCATAAAATAAAAAGGTCATCTACAAATCTATGAAAGAACAAAACTTTGTTCTGATATGGGCCACTCAATAAAGACTCATTTTTCCATACAACCTTGACAGCATTGGCATAGCTATTGGCGCAGGACGTGCCCATAGTTACACCATTACGCTGCCAGTATAAATCATCACCAAACAGAAAAACATTATTTTCTAAGACAATGCTCAGTAAATTCCTCACTAGTATAATTTTACTTCCAGAGAAACAGAATACGTTTCCATAAACCTGGTTAAACTTTTCAACCCAATCACATTGGGTATAACAGTAAAAAGAGAGACCACATCAAGTGCTACCATGAGAACACCTTCAATAGAGTTGCAATTATTGAAAGTGTATAAATCTCTTAAAAACTGTTCTGTGTCTCTTAACACATGCTCTCTACTATTAAAAAGTGGTCTCAAACATTTTTCAATGAAAATGGATGCCGCTTCAGTACATCAATTTCTACCAGACAGTATAGGCCTCATGGGTGGGTCAGTAGTGCTCTTGTGGAGTTTAGGCAAACCTTGGATAATGGGTGTAGTAGGTGAGGTAACCATAAAATAATATAGCAGACTGTTATCTATCATACCATTCAAAAACATATCTTTTAATTGCTTATGCACTTTTTCTATGAACAGCTTAACCCTAACAGGGGGCAGTTTCTCATAAAAAAAAAAAAATCTTCCTTCAGCATGTGAGACATAGTGGAATCATATTTATTTTTATCCGTAATGACTATAGGCCCTCACTTATCAGTAGGCCTAATTACTATTGTGTCATTCTTCTGTAAATCCAGTAAAGCTTCATGCTCTGATTTTTGTTAGATTATAAGACTTTTGCCCCTTGTAATGTTTATGCCTATTAAAATCATTCAATTTATGTACATCCTCTATGCACATTTTGTCAAAAGCATTAACTAATGGGTTAACTGCAGGTATAAATGTGCCGGGTTTTTTTACAAACATGACTACCTTACATTTGTGTAGTCTTTGTGCCATTAAACTGCATTTTTAACATCAAATTACATGTAAACATCTTTATATCAAATATAACATCTGCAAAGAAAGACCTACCAATGGGTATGAAAGACAATCCTTTTTGTAAAAAATTAAACTCATCTTGAGAAAGAACATGACTGGGATAAATTCCATATCAAGGCTTTCTTTGGTTGAGAAAAGTTCTCTTTATATTGCATGGGCTCTCATTCAACCCATCATGCTTCCTCTTGTCCCTGCTCCTGCTGCGACCTCTGCTCTGTTGTTTCAAGGCAGGTAGCTTTTGTTCTGTTATAGGTAGTGGGAAATTCAAAGGCTGCACACCTCTGTTTGCTAAAAAATCATTGTTGGCAGAATGGACCATGCCTTGCTTTTCAGAATTAAGTTCTGTTGTTCCTTCAGCTGCATTATGGACTTGTGCTACAACTTGGACTGTCTTTCTCCTAGGCCCTGGTTCCTTCACTGCTTCATCTTGTGTGTATGCAACATCATACACCGATGCCTTGCTCACTCCTGAAACAACATTCTGATTAGCTGCTAAAGGCAAGGAGACAGAATTAAACAAGATACCATTCTCCCTGCCTTGTACTGTATTGTTCACAGTCTCTTGTGTTCTCGGCCAAGTGAAAACATGGCCAAGATGAAAATCAGTCCTTTCTCTCTCCAATTTGCTTAGTTTTGTTTTCAAAAGTTTCTTTTCATAAGCAGCTACTGAATCAAACACCTCAGGCATGTGTCTGTCTACTACGAGTGAGTGAGGCATCAGTGTAGCAGAACCCTAGGTATCCACATTTTTTTCTTATTTAGACAACTTGCTGATCTGTGCAGAATATGTATCCAGGTGCTTGGACTACTTAGATAAGGTTGCATCCCTTTCCTTCCTTCCTGCATTTCAAATTTAATCTGCAAAAGTCCTTCTTTGGATCCTCTCAATGAATTGCTTCCTTTGGGTTTTGGACAGACACAATAAACAAGAAGACAACGTTTTGACTTATAAGGACATTTCATTAGACTTCTCTCTCTTCTTGACATTGCCACAGCAAGAGGGTTCCTCAGAATTCTAGGCCTCATGGCATCAATGATCCTCAAGATGCCACTAGCCAGCTTGCACAGCTTGCAGAAGAGACAGATGCAATAGTACTTCAAGAATTGTTGGACCCAGCACCTTCATCCCATGGGTTTCCAGGTACTGGTACAGGGATTTGAGAAACAGAAACTACACTGGTGCCAGCCTGCAGAAGAGAAAAATGCAGTGGTACTTGAATAATTGTTTAACCTAGTACCTTCATCCCTTGGGTTTCCAAGTACATTTACTGGGATTTGGGAAACAGTAATTGCAGTGGTGGGGGGGATCAACTGTCTCTAAATCCAGGACTCCTTTCTCTCTTCAGACTCCAGTCCAGTCTGTTTAGTTGGACTTCAGATTTTGCATGGAGGGCAGTGTCCATGGGAGTTCAAGTGCAAGGTCTGTGGGGTCCTCAGAACATGTCAAAGACATACATAAAAAAGAGATGTTGGCAGTAATTAATGCCGTAAATGATCTTCACCACTTATGAAGTCCTGGTCCTTTCTAGTGGTCAGAGACTACATTACTGTCATGTGGAACCTGAAAAAGCAAGGAGGAGGGGATACAAGTTCATACCCTCTTACCTAGTTGGCAGTGACGGTCTGAAAGCTGGCTCTACAGCATTCTCTGACTTTTCAGGCCTCGTACATTCTGTCAGAGCAAAATGCAGTGGCAGACAGACTAAGTAGAGCAAGTGCAGACCCTCAGAAGTGGAAGCTGAATGTAGAGGTCTTTCAGGACTTCATACAGATGTGGGGAACACCTCAAATAGATCTGTTTACTTCCTTTCAAAACAGACAACTGAAAAAAATTCTGTTTAAAACATCCTTGTTGACATATTTGGAAGATAGCCATTCTATATTCCCATGGTCGGGAATGTTCCTGTATACATTTCTATCCTTTCCAATGATTCCAGATGTACATCTAAAGATTCAGAAAGAATGCCACATGCAGCAGCTGGAGACACCTCAGAGTTTTCTAACAAAGGAGATCAAAGGACTCTAGCACATGCCTTTACACAGACTGACTAAAGTCCATGTCACTATACTTAGTATTGTATAGACTTTTTAGGGGACTTATACCTGGCTTACAGAGCAATCTCCGACCCAAACCTAATGAATTTTCTGCACATCCATAAAGCAAATGGGGCTAGAGCTGCACATTACAGGGCTCTATATATGGCCTGCAAATTGAATAGGCTATGCTGGAGGGATAGATTTGTCTCCCAGTGACTGCCAAATCTTTGGAATAGGTAGCCAATTCATGTGAAGCAGAGCATAACTATGACACTGTTCAAAAGAAACCTGGATGAGTGGATGGGTCACCATAAGTTCTTACTGGAGACAGTGGATGCAAACCTCCTGTACATGGGCAGTCATTACTAAGTACAATCCTAGGTATATGACTAGAGTATCTATGGTACTACATTTGGGCGGCCGCGGTGGTGCAGTGGTTAGCATTGCCACCTCACAGCAAGAGGTTTTCTGGTTCAATTATAGGCTGGGGTGCCTTCTGTGCAGAGTCATCATGTCCTATCAGTGGTTGTGTGGATTTCCTATGGGTGCTCTGGTTTCCTCCCACATTCCAAAGACATGCTGTAGGTGGATTGGCCACTCTAAATTGGCCATAGGAGTGAGTGCGTGTGTGTGTGCCTTCAGTGGAAGGTTGGGTGCTGGGCTGGCAACTCGACACCATAAAACCCCACTGCCATTTGTTCTGCAGACCATTGTTCTGCTGTGGTGACCCCTAATTGGGAAAAGCTGAAAGAAGAAGTAGATCTATGGTACTACACTGGGATGAAATGGCTAGGCTTGAAATGACCTCTGGTTTGATAGTCTAGTAACCTCCTATGATCATTGTCGTTATTCCATTTTGGCCCTGGCAAAGTTGGTTCTCCCTTTTAATGGAATTGGGCAAGGGCAATTAACACAAGCTTCCTCACAGACTGAATCTTTTCACACAGCATCAGGGGTGAATGGTTCACCCCAACTTAGAGTAATTACAATTGACAGCCAGGATGATTCTATTTTGATACCTTTTAGACACTTGTTCTATGAGGATTTGCAGTAGGTATTTAAGGAGACAAGAAAACCTGCAAAAAGAAAATCTTACATTCACAAGCTGAAGGTTTATTTTAGCTGGCCCCTAGTCAATAACAGAAGTACTAAAAGGGTTTGACCCCACTGGTTTTGAAATATTTGTGTGAGTTACTTAGAGATTGTTTGTCATATACTTCTATCAAAGTGCATCTTGTGTCCATCTCAGCTTGTCAGGCCATGGATCCCCCTCTTTCATCTCTTTTTGTGGTCAGTTTATGAGCAGAGATTACATGTGAGATACCCTGGAAACAAATTCCTCCTCCCTGGGATTTTATTTATTTATCTTTATTTACTGGGAAGTTTTCAGCACAGGCCAAGGGAGAAAAGCTCCACATATTAGACAAGTACACATAAAGAAAAAAAATAGCATTATTTAAAATATATTGAGTTTACATGAAAACACATTTATATAAATACATCTAGAAAGGATTATATAACATACATTGGCCTGTAAATTTAAGGAAATGCATTTTTTCATGAGGATTGTTGGTTACACAGATAGTGGATGCATTATGTGATGTGCTTGTCAGTTGGAAGTACAGAGAAGGGGAGCACAGGCAGCGAATGATTTAGGAGGGCGAACGTACGAGGACAAATAGTTAAATGAAACATTAGGTGGAGAGCTTGTGTAGGTCTGTATTAAACAAGTAAATATGGACACTGTAGCAAGTTAATGGTTGTTTACTTAGCAACATGTCAGTGTTGTCCTGCATTCTATGTAGGAAAAACGGAGCATAGGCTCCGGGAAAGGATTTATGAACATCAGTATGCCATTAATAAGAATAAGCAGGACAACGCTTTGGCTAAACATGTCCAGTCCTATATGGACCATAGATTTAAATTTTCAGTTATAGACCAGGTGAACACAGATGTAAGAGGTGGCCCAGCACCCTTATGTTTGGAAGAGTTAGAATTAGTTTGGCAGATTAAATGCCTATAACTATCCTGGGCTGAATTAAACATGCTCTATAAGCAGTATTCTCAAGTTAAAGAGTCTTAGGCGTTGATGCTGTGATTCTTTTATAGCAGGTAACTGCCTGTGTTTAAATATTGTATATGTTTTTTAACATAGTGTGTAATAAGTGTGGAACACACTAAGCTTATCATATTATGTTTAACTTTAGTTTTAATTTTTTAGTTTTTTTGTAACTATTTCTGATATGATTTGGTAGTATTTATATCATGTCGACAGTCGTATAACTTGTATTTTATAACTTGTATTTTATCACTTCACCAGTGGTAAATCCTTATGAAGGTTAGGTGTCTTTAAGAGAGTGGTTAAGCTTTGTGTGAGCTGTGATTGGTTTAACAGTAATCAACTGTGACTATTTACATGCTTTTAAAAGTTAAAAAAGGGTTTCTGAAGAAGTTTGCTTATTTTAGCAAATGAAAAGCGCTTCAATAAATAGTTTTTTATCAGCCTTGGCTGATTTTGTGCTATTGACTTGCTACAGTGTCCATATTTACTTGTTTTGTTGTCTTCAGCATTTTCAGTAGGTCAGTATTAAAGAAAATAGCGGTAGAGGTAATTACCTGGGAAATGCACGTTTTGTAGAAGAGAAAGTAGGTAGATCGTGCAGTGGCAGTTTGTAGAAGAATAGTGTAAATGACAGTTGTGGGAGAATATACATTGAGATTTCTTAGTGAGAGAGATATAATGTGACATGGGTAAAATTAGAATTAGAAATAAGGTTTGTTTTTATTTGATGGTTACAAGTAGGTGTTGGTCTTATCTGAGATTATCATCAAACCTTATTCTAATAAGTTTTGCCTGTGTGACATATCTTATTTTTGTTTTGTTGGCTGATGGGATATGAAAAGATTGTTTCTCATTTGAGTAATTTTTAGGGGTGAAAAGCATCAGCTGTGTATTTTTTAGCAATAAACAGCACGTCTAAGCTATCTCACCTGGATTCTATGACTAGAAGGCCTTTTGGGTGCTTCCTTGTATGGAGGATAGTGTTTGGGCTGAGTAGATGAGACCTTTGATAACTACATCGCCACAACAGTCAGGAAATCCTTCTATGTGGCACACCTCATCACTAAGGGCTTTCCATCCAGAAAAAAGGAGGTCATTGTCCCACTGTACTCATCACTCATTAGACCCATTATAGAATACAATGCCCCAGTTGGTATGTACCTCTCAAGACATCTGCAACAACTGGAAAAGCCGCAGAAATACCTCACTAAAAGAATCACAGGCCTAAAGCAGATGCCCTATGCTGACCGCCTTAAAAACTCCAGCTATACTCTGTCGCATATCGTCTACTCAGAGGCGATCTCTGCTTAACATAAAAGGCCATGTCAAACCCAGAGCTGTTGGACATGCTACACTTAAAGAAATCCCAATCCCTCAGAGCCACACACTCCAGGGATCTAAACCTTGTCATCACAATAAACAAAACATGCTGGAGGGATAGGTTCCTGACCCAGAGACTCCCCAGACTCTGGAATAGATTGCCCATACATGTCAAGCCAAGTGCCTCTCTGGCCCTCTTCAAAAGGAACCTTGACGATTGGATGGGAGAAAGGAAATTCACCCCAGGGATCATGTCAGTTGCCCTGCTAGACAGGGGTCCAGGGAAGTAAAAAATGCATTTCCTTAAATTTACAGACTAATATTCTGTATAGGGGTGGGAGGATGATTATTGGATATAATTAATGGGGGTTAGCATAATGGTTAAGGTGTTTACCTTACAAACATAAAGTGTAGGATTTGAATATCAAAGGGGATAAAGGAGTAGGCTCAGATGGCAGTTAAGGATGATGATTTCAGCTGGGAGGAAGTCAGGAATTGGTGAAGGGTATGGTGAGAGGTTAAGAATGTTACAACAAAAGGAAGAAGCTGTTGCAGAAAAGAGGAAAATTCCAGGATGCCAAAAACTCCCTTACAAGCCTCAGTAAGAAACTGAGATCCCTCATAAAATCCTCCAAAGCTAGTTACGAAAATAAAATTGCCAAAGATTCCAAAGACAACCACAAGGCATTCTATAACTATGTCAAGAATCTAAATGGCAACGCTCAGATCTGCTCTGAGCTAAAACAGAATGGCATTAAATATACTGATCCCAAGGATATTGCCAATATCCTGGCAGATAGATTCAGTGCCAACTTCACCCCCTCTCACCCCCTAAATGGCCCATCTCAATACCGGAAGATTGTCAAATTCCGGTAATAATGGACACAGGTAAAAAACACACTCTCCAAAGCTAAGAATACAGCATCCATGGGACCAGATGACATCCCAGGCTGTGTACTACATGAACTACAATATGAACTGGCACCTCACCTAAATGTCATGTTTAATCATAGCCTCACCTCAGGTTTCGTGCCCACTGAGTGGTGCACAGCTACAGTTATCCCACTCCACAAGGGGGGATCCACCTTGGATCCCAGAAACTACCATCCCATCTGTCTGACAAGCCTTATCTGCAAGGCCATGGAGCGTATTATCATGGAACTTATAAACAAAGACATTGGCAACCTTCAAACACTGGACCCCACCCAGTTTGGGTTCATGAAGGGCCGATCTTGTCTCCTGAACCTGATTGACTTCTTCGAATTATTCTCCAGAGCCATGGACAAGGGTAAGGTGGTCCACACAGCCTATCTAGACCTTGCCAAGGCCTTTGACACTATCCCCCACTCTGGAATCATAGATAAACTTACTAAACTGGGCATTAATCCCTACGTCACCCAATGGGTTGCTAACTGGCTTACTGATAGAACCCACACTGCAAAAGTAGCCGGCTCCAAATCCAGCTCGAGACAAGTGACAAGTGGAGTACCTCAGGGTTCAGTCCTGGGGCCGCTCTTGTTTGGCATCTACTTCTCTGAAGTACAAGCCAACACTAAGGGACTCTGGATAACAAAGTTCACAGATGACTGCAAACTGGGAGCCATTATTGAATCCCCAAATGATGTGGATACTCGACAAAAGGGCCTTACAGAAACAGATGCTTGGTGCCAGAGCCATGGGCTCAAGCTCAATGCCAAGAAATGTATAGTTATCCCCTTTGGGAAAAAACATGTATCCGTGAATTACCATATAGGTGGCAGTACGCTAAACACCGAAAGTGTGATAAGAGACTTAGGGACACAGGTGGACAGTAGTCTCACCTTCGATAACCACATCGCCACAACAGTCAGGAAATCTTTCAATGTGGCACACCTCATCACTAAGGGCTTTTCATCCAGAAAAAAGGAGGTCATTGTCCCACTGTACTCATCCCTCATTAGACCCATTATAGAATACAATGGCCCATTTGGTATGTACCTCTCAAGACATCTGCAACAACTGGAAAGGCCGCAGAAATACCTCACTAAAAGAATCACAGGCCTAAAGTAGATGCCCTATGCTGACCGCCTTAAAAAACTCCAGCTATACTCTGTTGCATATTGTCTACTCAGAGGTGATCTCTGCTTAACATACAAGGCCATGTCAAACCCAGAGCTGTTAGACATGCTACACTTAAAGAAATCCCAATCCCTCAGAGCCACATGCTCCAGGGATCTAAACCTTGTCATCACAATAAACAAAACATGCTGGAGGGATAGGTTCCTGACCCAGGGACTCCCCAGACTCTGGAATAGATTGCCCATACATGTCAAGCAGAGTGCCTCTCTGGACCTCTTCAAAAGGAACCTTGACAATTGGATGGGAGAAAGGAAATTCACCCCAGGGATCATGTCAGTTGCCCTGCTAGACAGGGGTCCAGGGAAGTAAATAGTGTGGGAAGAAATAGCCAGGGAATTGTTATGGCTAGGCTTGTATAGGCCCTAGGGCTGATAGCCTAATACCAGCCTATGAACCAATGAACCTATGACAAGTGTATAGGCCCTAGGGCTGATAGCCTAATACCAGCCTATGAACCAATGAACCTATGACAAGATTGACAGAATAGTAAGTTGGTTGTGGCAATAGACAGGAAGTGAAATTGTAGTGGCCAATGGGACAGGAAGGGGAGGGATAGTTAGGTATAAAGGTAATTGTAATGGGGGTGGGTGGGAATGGGGGTAAAGTAGGGGAGTGAATGGAGCAGGGATAGCACCCTGGTCAAGATGAAGTCATAGAAATAATCAGAAAAGATAGTGAAAAACTAGCTTGAGAGACAAGGATATAAAGTTTCTAAAGGTATAGTCACCAGAAATAAAATAAAAAGAAATAAAATATGAGCAGAAGTAAGCTTACAAAAGGACACTGGCCTCAAGCTACACAAGTATATTTACTTGAAGGAAACCCAGTGCTTTATGGTTAAAATAAGCTACAATAGAGAGGGGCTTTGCAGGGGGGAGAGAGAGATATTACTAGCAGCTAAAAGCAGGGCAAAACATAAAAAAACATTAATATGTAAGAGTCTGAAGACAGTAAAATAGGGCAGGTGCACTAGGAAAGGCAATTATGAGTGATGCTAGAAATGAATTCTGGGAAATGTAAAGTGCAGAACAGGAGAATATACACAGAAACAGTATGAGGATAGTGGGTAACCAAAGAGAAAGAATAAGAGCTGCTGGCATCTGCTTTTCGTGGTGGCTAGGAAAAAAAAACACTGTAAATTCTTGTTGTGCTTATAAATTCTAAGATTAATTAAAAGATTAGCTTATGTAGCAGTTATTTACTGGGACACATACTTCAATGGTATTATTTTAAGCGTAAAATGGTGGCTTCCAGACAGAAACAGTTGCAGGGTATCTGTTATGGTCCTCAAACCTGTGCTGCCTGTACTATGGCCAGGAGAAAACCAGAAGGAAAAGTCCACTAGGGTTCAGTGGAATTATTTTAAGCTTAAAATGGTGGCTTCCGGACAGACAGTTAGAGTTGCAGGGTATCTGTTAAGGTCCTCAAACCTGTGCTGCCTGTACTGTGGCCAGGAGAAAACTGCAGGGAAAAATCCACTAGGGTTCAGTGATATTATTTTAAGCTTAAAATGGTGGCTTCCGGACAGATAGTTAGAGTTGCAGGGTATCTGTTAAGGTCCTCAAACCTGTGCTGCCTGTACTGTGGCCCAGAGAAACCGCATGAAAAAATCCACTAGGATTCAGTGGTATTATTTTAAGCTTAAAATGGTGGCTTCCGGACAGATAGTTAAAGTTGCAGGGTATCTGTTAAGGTCCTCAAACCTGTGCTGCCTGTACTGTGGCCAGGAGAAAACCGCAGGGAAAAATCTACAAGGGTTCAGTGGTATTATTTTAAGCTTAAAATGGTGGCTTCCAGACAGATAGTTAGAGTTGCAGGGTATCTGTTAAGGTCCTCAAACCTGTGCTGCCTGTACCGTGGGCAGGAGAAAACCGCAGGGAAAAATCCACTAGGGTTCAGTGGTATTATTTTAAGCTTAAAATGGTAGCTTCCAGACAGATAGTTAGAGTTGCAGGGTATCTGTTAAGGTCCTCAAACCTGTGCTGCCTGTACTGTGGCCAGGAGAAAACCACAGGGAAAAATCCACTAGGGTTAAGTGGTATTATTTTAAGCTTAAAATGGTGGCTTCTGGACAGATAGGTAGAGTTGCAGGGTATCAGTTAAGGTCCTTAAACCTGTGCTGCCTGTACTGTGGCCAGGAGAAAACTGCAGGGTCAAATCCACTAGGGTTCAGTGGTATTACTTTAAGCTTAAAATGGTGGCTTCCAGACAGATAGTTAGAGTTGCAAGGTATATGTTAAGGTCCGCAAACCTGTGCTGCCTGTACTGTGGCCAGGAGAAACCAGCAGGGAAAAATCCACTAGGGTTCAGTGGTATTATTTTAAGCTTAAAATGGTGGCTTCTGGACAGATAGAGTTGCAGGGTATCTGTTAAGGTCCTCAAACCTGTGCTGCGTGTACTGTGGCCAGGAGAAAACTGCAGGGAAAAATCCACAAGGGACAGAGCAGTAAATGCTCAGCAGCATGAAGGGGAAAGAAGGTTTCAAAATGGCTCCTGCTGTTGTTAATGTCATTCTGTTGTAGCCCAGAGCAGATCTGAGCATTGCCATTTAGATTCTTGACATAACTATAGAATGCTTGTGGTTGTCCTTGGAATCTTTGGCAATTTTATTTTCCTAACTAGCTTTGGAGGATTTTATGAGAGATCTCAGCTTCTTACTGAGGCTGGTAAGGGAGTTTTTTGCATCCTGGGATTTTCCTCTTTTCCGCAACAGTTTCTTCATTCTGTTGTATAGTTTGCTTGTGGCAGCGGACCACCAGATTGGGTTCCTTTTTTTGGAGGAGACCGTCTTGGTTCTGTTTGGAATGGCATGATAGATGCACGAGTGGATGTGCTCATACAGTGCATTAGTGTAGGATTCAGCAGTCAAACTTTCAGTTCCCATCTGCATGGGTGTCATGAAGTTTGTCACTTCTGACTTGAGTAGCATGAAGTTGGCTTTGGAGAAGTTTTTTTATGGAGGTTTCCCTACTGGGGGTGGGGATGGGATGTGGACATCAAGGGTGATTAGCTTATGGTAAGACCTGACCAATGAGGGGGTAACCACTGGTGTGGAGCATCGATCTTCCATGTTGGTAATGACCAGGACTATGATGTTGGAGCCCCTGGTGGGAGTAAGGATTAGTTGATCCACTGTTGGATTTTATGAATTCCAAGAATCGTTGGGCAAAGGTGTTGGTACCCGATTTGTTTTCCCAATTAATGGCAGGGTAGTTGAAATCACCCATGGGTGTTTGGTTGTATCTTAATATTTTCCAGTATGTTTAGAAAGGTCTAGCGAGAATCTTGGGGCATGGTGGGGGGATCTGTAGCAAGCTACAATTTTGATTGCAGTCTTACCTAGTATTAGTTGCACCTGTAGAATTTCAGATGCATTGTGTTGGGCAACTAGCCTGGAGGTGTGAATATCCTTGGTGAATTTGGACACTCCTCTGCCTTTAGTGCTTCGGTCCTGGTTTGGTGGCTGAAATGTGTGGTAAGAGTTGTAGGGATGCTCTCTGGAACCTTGAACCAGATCTCACTTACTGCACAGATATTGATATTCTCCATTTTTATGAGTGCCTTGAGAGAGTGCATTTTGAGGTTTAGACTTCTAGCATTACCTTCAGATTTTGCATGCTTATATCTGTTACGGTGGTGGATTTGTCCTTTGAGCCTTGCCTAAAAATGACACTATAGGGGTGGTAAGAGCCATACCAGTAACTTGAATCCCAGAGATGACAGGTGCGTTCCATCTCTGGCAAAGCATCATGGTTTGTCGATCATGTTGTCCCAGGCAGAGAGAGATACTGGATCCCCTTTGAATGACAACAGAAACTTAGCCAATTGTTGAAGTCAGTAATTTTGCCCTTATACTGTGGTATCATTCTGGGCGAAGGCAGGATGCTACTCAGGGCTGGGGTCATACTTGCCTGGGCCACATGATCCGAGAGCTCTTCCATGTCTCTTTTCATGTAGGTTGGGAGGTACGTCTCAAGTCATTCACTCCAACATGGACAATGACAGAGTCGTATTTGTACTTGTTGTTTAGTGACTTGATTGCATGCATTATGTGGCGGATCCTGGCACCCGACAGGCAGCTGACAGTAATTTTCTCCTTGTTTAACTTGTTGAGTGGGACATCAGTGTGCCTGACTATAGAGTCACCTATGACTGAAGTGTTGGGTACGTTGTCTTGCCTTAGGGGCTGCTGTTTGGTGGCACACTGGCGTTTTGACCTATGTGGCACTTTGGTTGTAATTGGTGTTTGTTTGCATTTCAGCTTCTTAGGTCCTTGCTGCTTGGTTAAGTTAATGTTAAGGGACTCCACATATGTGGGTTTAGTGTTACTATGTGTGGATGTTGGTGGCGTGTTTTTGAAGGGCTATGCATTCCTTGAGGTGTAGTGCAGGTGTTAACCTTCTCCTCTTGACTGTCTAACACAATCTTGGCTGGAGAGAGCTTTGGTTCCAGTTTGGCTATGTAAGTGCATCTCTTGCAGGTTGTAGTGTTGGGTGGTAGGAAGAGATGGTTGTCTGTGTACATGAGGCAATTGCTTCATTGACCCAGTTAATTAGTTTGGTAGAAGTCATGCCTTTATGTAGGGGTATGGTGTATGATATTTTCCAGATGCTGGGGATGTGTTTTTTATAGATCTATTGATAAGTATGGAGACTAATAGTGCTATAGCTTCTGCTGCTATTTTGTGGTACTCTACTGGAAATTTGTCAGTTGCCAAGGTGGTTGGTTTCATTTTTAGTAGACATTTTTATTGTTGAGGTGAGTACATGATCAATTTTAAAGAGTACTTTGTTTTTGGCAAAGCAAATGTGGAATAGTGAGGGGTGAGGTGGAGTCTTGTTTAGTTAGTGATAAAATAGAATTTACAAAGAGATTGTTGAACAGAGTTGCTGTGTTAAGTGGGTATTTAGAGGTTGTAGTGGGTTGGCGGGTAGCAGGTTACCTGGGGTTGAGCAGTGACTAAGGACTGACAGAAAAGTTTGGGGTTATTCTGGTGGGTATTTTGTAGGTTTGTAAAATATTTTTTCTTGTCTTTAAATATTTGTTTCTGTGAGATTTCTGGGATATCTATAATCCTGTAGAGTTAACTGAGTTTTATTCTTGCGATAATTGAGCTTTTTTCATGAAAAATTTACTGTACCTCCTTTTAACCCACCTCTCATACTGATTTATGGTTCCTTGCTTGGAAGACTGGCTTATTTATTGCTCTGACATTTGCAAGGCGAGTCTCTGAGATCTTGTGACAAGCCATCCCTGCCTGATTTCTCACAAGTACAGGGTTGTTTTATGCACTAATCCATTACTCATGCTTAAAGTTGTTTCTGAGTTTACTTTGAATCAAGCAACTAATCTCCCACTGTTCTGTCCTAATCTAAAATACAAGGAAGAAAATATTCTACATAATACAGTTGATGCACACGGGTAGCTCGGTACTACCTGGACAGAAATAAGCCCTATAGGAATGCTGAACAGCTGTTTGTCTCCAGGCAAGGATAAGCCTCACTCAGCTAGGGTCTTATCCTCTCTGATGGCCTATTGGAAGGGGGTGGACTGGAAGCATTCTAGAGGCAGCAGCCTTGTCCACTGTTCATTTTCAAAGCACTATAAACTGGATTCCTTTACAAGGTTCAGAGCAGGCTTTGCTAGGACTATTCTCCAGTGGTTCCTGGATCCTTACTCTTTCACCTCCCAGATTAAAATCTGGGGCAGTTGGAAACCTGCTGCTTTGTTGTGGACTTCAGTGGAGTCAGAGCCATCAGAACTCTGCAGGCATTTCAGACAATTAATATGATGACTTTTTCATGTTATACATTTCACCTCCTGCAGGGCTGTTATCTCATTCCAGCAATTAAGCATGTGTGAAGCAAACATGAAGAAAACATACACAATGAATTGTATCATTGCCCTGCAAATATTGCAGAAGATGCAAGTTGCTGCATATCAGCTCATTCTGCCAGGGGGTCCTACACAATGACACATTTATCAAACTACATGCATGTATCTGTTTTTACAAGTGGAGTTCTGTATGCAGTTAATATGATGCCATGTGTATTTACTTCAAATGTATTGTTGAAATTACTTTGAGGACATAGGAAAATGAAGTAAAATGCTGACTGCTTTATAGACACATATTTGTTTTACTGCAATTTTCCATTAATTTACTGACTTTGTATTTAAAAGAAACCTTGTTCTTGACAAGAGATTCTTCTTCTTCTTTCGGCTTTTCCCGGTTAGGGGTCGCCACAGTGGATCACCTGTCCGCTCATGATTTGCAGTGGAGTTTTACAGTGTTGGGTTGCCAGCCCTGCACCCAACCTTCCATGGAAGCCACACACATGCACACAAACCTAGGGCCAATTTAGAGTGTCCAATCCACCTACAGCATGTCTTTGGGATGTGGGAGGAAACTGGAGCACCCGGAGGAAACGCACGCAACCACAGGGAGGACATGCAGACTCCGCACAGAAGGCACCCCAGCCGAGGATCAAACTGGAGAACCTCTTGCTGTGAGGTGACAATGCTAACCACTGCACCACCGTGGCCGCCCATTCTTAATAAGAGATTACCTTGCTTAAATTGTTTCTGCAACATTCATGTATATATCTGGCAGCAATACCATGTTTCTAACAATGGTAAACTTCCTGAGTAGATGTGGCTTGATCATGGTGAGGTATCATGCATTCCCACTCTGTTAACACAGTGTATTGATACAGGATGAGGTTGTGATTAAGAAAGTTTGCAAAAATGGCTGTGTATTAGTAATGAGACTATGATGCTGAATTGTTCCGATAATATTCTACCAGTTGTTATGCTTTGTTAAGAGTGCATATTCTTTTAAATATTTACATGATATTACTATATGCTGTGACTTTAAACAACCTAATAAGTTCATAGGAGAATATTACACTATGCTCCCTCAATGGGATGTTTTCAACCCAGCCATGATGCAGGTCAAGTTTACTTTACTTGTAATTAATAATTTAAATCATTAATGTTAGTTATATATCACATTGCTATATGCATTGAAGACAACACTTCACTTTGTGAAAGGATGCCAACTTGACCTTGGTGTAAGTAATTACTTACTTCTTAACTATAATGTATTACAAACTCCAGTACACAGCAATTGTATGGCAGTGCATAGCATATAACAATTAATTTACTCAATTATAAGTTAACTTGCAGAGTGAAATCTAATTTATAAAATATATACTTTTACTTGTTTCAACTGCTGGGAAGCCATACATGGACCTGGCAGTCATTGTAACAAACAATAGTCTTATAGGTTCATAGGTGTTTACTAGGCTAACAACCACAAGGGCCTTTTTAAGCCTAGCCGTGCATCCCAAATCTCTGACAAGTTCTGATACCCTTAATAAGTGTAACCATGGGCCTGGGAGATGAACCATTTACAGGTTAGCTGTTTGGATCAGACATAGGTGCCCAACTAGGGATGAATTTCCGGTCTCCCATCCAACTGTCCAAGTTGCACATATTTATTATTTAGCTTATTTATTTAACATTTATTTTACCAGGATAAATCTGACTGGACAGCAGGTGTCCATTTTCAGCGGAGTCCTCGGGAGAAAAGCTCCAAGAAGTTACAATGTGAAATACATAGGTTATTAAAGAGTGACAGTTGATTACAATAATATAAGTTGGGTAACAAAATGGCAGAATGCTAACATATAAGGCAGAAGACAGTTAAATGCAAAGCAATGTCATAGTACAGTGAGGAGAACATACCTTACAGTAGTAATACAGTATGCATGCATAAGTACATATTTACAACACTACACATTGCACTTAGGAGTCAGTATATAGTGACCTTCAAAGTAGGTACATATTTATAACATTTACAGAGTATTTTATGCACACAGGTGTCAGTGTAAAATGTGCATCAGAGCTTAGAGGGTAGGCTTCCTACAGTGGGG
Source organism: Protopterus annectens (assembly GCF_019279795.1). Lineage (NCBI taxonomy): Eukaryota > Metazoa > Chordata > Ceratodontiformes > Protopteridae > Protopterus > Protopterus annectens. Next base: position 438,386,824 of record NC_056747.1, on the reverse strand, counting down.
TGAGAATTAAGGTGGAGTAATTGCAGTTGCAAATAGGGTTAGCATAAAGGTGTGATTTAAGGAAGTTTTTAAATATGGTTGCGCAATTTTGTAGCCTGAGGTCGGTAGGGAAGGTGTCCCAAACTTTAGCAACCTCATAGGAGAACAGGACTCCTCCACAGCTGTTCTTGCATGGACTGACTTCAGTCAGGGATTTGTTACTGTATCGTAATGTCCTGTTGGAGTTGTGGAAATTTAACATGCTAGCTAGATCAGGGGTTTTGTCTGGGTGGTAAAGAATTTGATGAGCTATGGTGAGTTGATGATAGTGTAGTAAATTTGGAAATTCCAACCAGTGTAGTTTAAGTAAGGATTGGCAGTAATGGGAGTGGGATTTAGCATTGGCTGCGAACCTAGATATTTTATTATAGCATATGGAGAGTTTGGTCATGTCAGTTTTATTTTATTGATGTTGGTTGGAACTGGAGAAGCATAAAGTAATGATGATAGGAGATGAGACCTGAATACAGTAGTTCTATACTCGGGGGTTAGGAACTGTTTGCTACGAAAGAGGTATCCTAGCTTCTTGTGTACTTTAGGGATAGTTTGGGATATGTGTTTGTTGTATTTAAGTTGCTAGTCAATTGTGATGCCTAGGAGTTTGGCCTCAGCTACAGGGGTATGGGTGTGCTATTGGCTGAAAGAATGGTGAAGGAGGGGGTCATTGTGCCAGGTTGAATGGAATAATATTAACTGTGTTTTTTGGGGGTTTAGTATCAGTTGGTAGTTGTTTAGTCAGTTTTCAATTTCAAAAAGCAAACCAAGTACTGATAATAGCACTTTAATAATTGTTGACAATTATTAATCTAATAAAACAGGAACAGTTCGAGAAATGTTGTAGGCTTAGGTGGCAGCAGAAATATCTGCATATAGATTAAGAAAAAGACAGGATTTTAGCCTTGTCAGAAAAGTTGTTCGAGTGGACAGTCTATACATCACAACGGGAATGCTATTCCAGATTTCTGGCAAAAGTATGGTTAGTGTGTGACTTGCACATATTAGAGATGGTTCAGAAGGTTGGGTGTTACAGAAGATTCTGAAAAAAACTTAAACTTTTACAAAAGATTTTAAAATGGAAAACATTCCTACACACGTGTATTGGTTCATATACAACTGCTTAAAGATTAAGGTGTCAATTATTTAAACTGGAGCAAAATGGGTGGACAGTAATGGTCTCTAGCAGCAGAGCTGGATGTGAACCTTAACCAGCTGTAAATTTGTGACATTTGTAGAGGAACTGTCAGTAGGTGTAAAGCCATGCTGCAACATGGGTATGTCAGGGTATCGCTTGCGAGGCCAGTCCTTTTTAGATTTATCCCCCTCCCCGGGCCTCTTGTGGGAGTGGGAGGCCCAGAGGCTGGGAAGGATGAAGAGACAGCAGCAGCTGCTTATAGCCACACTCTGACGCTGTGATATAGACCCGTTTTTTCCTATATTCCAGAGTTAATTTTGAACAGGGTTTATATGACTGATATACACATGTATTAGTTTAGCTATGGATATATTACCTAATGGGGGACAAACCTATCATGTGGTACTGAGGTAGAGTTATAGGAATTATGGGTAGGAGAGGAGTCAGAACCCTGGAACCAAAGATCTTCCGAATCGGTGCTGAGGGCAGATTCAGTCAGATCTGACAACTAATAGTTGAACTGGATGAAAATCAGACAACATAGATCTAGCTCTATCATTATAGTAGTAAGTATCTAACTTTCATTTTTTTTTGTACTGACTATTTCTATAATTCCAAGAAGATGTCCAGGTAGATGGTGAATATCATGCTTTTATACATATGAAAATATGCACAAAATATTAAGAAAGAATTATAATATCGTTACGTCAATTATAGTTAATAGAATGAGAGTCCCACTGTCCAGTATAATTAATAAAGATCAAACAGGCTGTATATATAATAGACAAACACAGGACAATATCAAAAGGATATTAACATTAATTGATTATTTAAACAGAGAAAATCAAGAAGCATTGAAAGTTGGTTTAGATATAGAAAAGGCCTTGGATTCTTTAAAATGGGATTATCTAGTTAAGTTTTGAATATATTTGATTTCCTCTCTTTTATCACATTTATAAAGAAAGTTTATAAGAATAACTTAGCATTTGTTAAAATAGGACCTTTTACCTCTGAAGCCATACAGATCACTAGAGGCACTAGACAAGGATGTCCCATGTTTCCTATCTTGTTTGCATTAGCTATAGAAAGTCTTGCAATCCTAATACATAGCAACTCAAAAATAAGAGAGATAGATGTATATGATGAATAAAGTTCCAAAATAATGTTTGCTGATGACGTGCGTCTCACTACCTAACTCTAAAGAAGTATTAAATGAAGTAGATTTACTAATAGGAAACTTTCAAAAACTCTCAGGTCTCTACTTTAATAAATCAAATTCAAAGCTCCTGTTGTTAAATAAAAAACAGGAGGTACAAGTATCTGGAAATCATATTATTGGTAATCAAGTTCCAGCCTTGGACTATTTGGGGATTGTATTGTGTAAGAATATGGTAGAGTTTCTAAATACCAATTATTCAAACATTATAGAATCAATTAAAACATTGTTAAATAAATGGAACAATATGTTTATAACGTTTGAAGACAGACTGCAGTTGATAAAATGGTCTTACTACCTAAAGTAATATACATATATGTATATATATATATATATATATATATATATATATATATATATATATATATATATATATATATATAGTTAGAGCGCAGGCTCTTGTATTATTACCAGAAAACATATTTCTTAAAGAAATTACATCAATATTCTTAAAGTTCTTATGGTAGCCAAAGAAAAATAGTGATATATTCTCATATTAGACATTGGGAATGGGGGGGGGGGGTTAAAATTTCCAGACATTGAAACATACATAAGGGCTTCTACACTTAAAATTGTGATAGATTGGGTAAATCCTAAATATACTTCTAATTTGAAATGGTTACATTCCATAATATTAAGGAATGAAAACGCTTTATCGAAAAAGCTTATAGTTACAGATAAAGATAATAGAATGTGGTACTATTTGAGAATAAATCTACAATATAATACAGAAAAAACAACCAAATTAAACCTAATAAACCATATGTTTGATGCCTTTAGGACATTTGTCAATACGAATATAAATATAAAACTTTGGTTTGCATTATTAACTCCATTCAGTTTTACAAGAAATTTCCCTGATAAAGTACATAGAGAGATTTTTACTTCATGGGGAAATAAGAACTTAATATGCTGGTTTCATTGTATAAAAAAAACAACAAGTCTTGGGAACACAACATTTAATCTCAGCGTATGGACTAACACCTAATGATTGGCTAATGTTGCAGAGTGTTTTAACATATTCTAAGGATCTATGTAGAATAGTAAATAATTCATCATTTAAAAGTGCCCCTAAATTTATATCTTGGTTGTTTGAAATTATCTATAACAACACTAATACAAAAAAAGAGTTATCATACTTATATACTGTATTAATTGTTTATAGGACAGCTCCTAAAGTATCCTATTGGCAATATTTAATTAAAGGTATACAGACTCCCCTATCAATAGAAGATAAGTGTTGGGAGGGTGGCCTAATGGTTAAGGTGTTTGTCTTACAAACACAAGGTGCAGGGTTTGAGTCTCACAAGGGATAACTGGCTAGGCTTAAATTGACTCGCAAGGGCAGTTAGCTTAGTACTAATCTATGAACCTATGAATATCGTACTGTCAGTTAAATTAACATCTCATTCACAATATTGGAGAATATTGCAATGGAAAAGATACACTGAG
>NC_056747.1:438350985-438382485 GCF_019279795.1 Protopterus annectens | reverse complement strand
TAAGCCTATCCAGAGTATGTTTGGCTTTCGCCACCCATTTTAAATTAATTTTGCTATGCCCTTTTCGAGGTTAGTATACTGTGCCTCTGTCTAACAGTGACACAGAAGCGATACCCGGGATAAACCTACGATCTCCCATCCACTCATCAAGATTCCTCTTGAAAAGAGTCAATGAGGGACTCTGCCTAACCTGGACTGGGATTTTATTCCAGAGTGAAGGGAGCCTCTGGGTTATGAATCTGTCCCTCCAGCATGTCCTATTTATTTCAGTGCTGAGGTTCAAGTCTCTCGAGCGTGTAGCTCGATGGGATTTGGATTTTTTGAGGTGCAGCATGTCCCTTAATTCCGGGTTGGACATGGCCTTATACGTCAGGCACAGGTCACCTCTGAGCAGGCGGTATGCCACTGAGTAGTGCTGGAGTTTCTTTAACCGGGCAGCATATGGCATCTGTTTGAGCCCTTTGATCCTCTTGGTGAGGTACTTTTGGGGTCTTTCCAGTTGCTACAGGTGTTTGGTAAGGAACATCCCAAAAGGGGCATTGTACTCAATTATGGGCCTGATGAGGGATGAGTAAAGAGGCACGATGACCTCCCCTAATCTAGATGTGAATCCCTTCATGATTAGGTGGGCTATATAAAATGTTTTTCTAACCACTTTGGCCACGTGGTTGTCAAATGAGAGATTGCTATCAACTTGGGTCCCCAGGTCCCTAATTACTTCTTCTGTACTTAATGGATTACCACCTATGTGGTAATTTGTGGGCACTTTGTTTTTGCCAAAGGGGATGACTATACACTTTTTGGCATTTAGCTTGAGGCCATGGCTCTGGCACCAGTTGTCTGTTTCTATGAGGCCCTTTTGGAGGATGCTTGTGTCGGCTGGAGAGTCGATTATGGCGCCCAGTTTGCAGTCATCTGCGAACTTGGTCAGCCACAGTCCTTCCGTGTTGGCCTGTACCTCCGAGAAATATATACCAGACAAGAGAGGTCCCAGGACTGAGCCTTGTGGGACGCCACTTGTAACTGGTTTGGAGTCTGACATGGCTCCAGCAATTCTAACCATGTGGGTTCTGTCCTTGAGCCAGTTTGCAACCCATCTAGTGACATAGGGGTTTATATTTAAGCTGGTGAGCTTATCTATAATGCCCGAGTGGGGTACTGTATCGAAGGCTTTTGCGAGGTCCAGATAGCCTGTGTGGACCACCTTCCCTTCGTCAATGGCCTTGGTGACTGTTTCAAAGAAGTCAACCAGGTTTAAGAGGCAAGATCTGCCCTTAACAAAGCCAAACTGGGTAGGATCCAGTGTCTGTAGGTCCCCAATATCTTTATTTATGAGGTTCATGATGATCCTTTCCATAGCTTTGCAGACCAAGCTAGTCAGGCTTATGGGGCGATAGTTTCCAGGGTCCGTTGAGGCACCACCTTTGTGGAGAGGGACCACTGTTGCTGTACGCCATTCTTTGGGTACATATCCTGTAGTAAGGCTGAGATTGAACAGTAGTTTTATATTTGGGTTTAGCTCTTCTTGGAGTTCATGTAGGATGCAGCCTGGGACACCGTCTGGTCCCATTGATGCTGTGTTTTTTGCTTTGGAGAGGGTGGCTCCCACCTGAGCATCTGAGATGTCAGGGGGGCAGCACTCTGCTGGGATAGATATTTGCCCTTTTGGTGGGGAGGGGAGAAGTTTGCGCTGAACCTGTCAGCTAGGATGTTGGCAATGTCTGTGGGATCAGTGTATATTTTGTCATTTTGGACTAATTCTGAGCATATCTGGGAATTCCCACCCAGGTTCCTAACATAACTAAAGAAAGCCTTGTGATTATCCTTAGTGTCCTGTGCAATTTTTCTCTCGAAGCTGGCCTTTGATGATTTTATGAGTGCCCCTAGTTTTTTGCTAATACTGATCAGAGATGCCTTCCCTTTTTGGGATTTTGCTCTATCATGTAGTAGCTTCCTCCTTCTATTGTATAGTTTGTTTATGGCTGGGGTCCACCAGACAGGTCGTCTGCCTTTGGAGGATTGGGTCTTGGTTTTATTTGGGATTGCATGATCCATGCAGTCCTGAAGGTGTTCATAGAATGCATTTATAAAGGATTCTGCGGTCTGGGCCGTATTTTCCACAGGCCCGGGGGCTTTGAAGGATTCCACCTCGGTTTTGAGGAGTGTGAAATTTGCTTTAGAGAAGTTTTTCCCTGTGGTTTTCTGGGCAGGGGGTGGGTTCCTCTGCCTTGACATATCTGGTGAAGCCCTGCAGTACACCCCTGCCACATGTGCCCACATGTTCATAGTATGTGCCATGCTATACAATATGATCCTGCAGAAACAGCTGTGGCAGCATCAGCACAGGGAAGGGCCACACAGCTCTCCACCATTGCCAAGGTCCCCACAGGGACAGAGGGAATCAAAGGAGGAACCCCCTGAGCCTGCACCTGTAGTCAGACAGAGGCGTGCCCAGTATGTCCAGGCTTTGGCAAAAAGGCAACGCATAGCACACACACTGACACTGTAAGGGCCCGGAGACTTACACCTCTCTCTGACACACACACACACACACACACACACACACACACACACACACACACACACACACACACACACACACACACACACACAGATTAAAATGGATGTCACACACATCACACAACCTGTAACCCACCTCATATAGGCTGTGTACTGGGTGCACTGCCCTCATGCACCATCCTCAAAACCTCTGCAGGCACAAGGTAACTCAGTCATCTTAATAATACATGAAGGAGTACTATGTTCTGGTTAGCATACCCATGGTATTACAGCATGCATTCAAGGGAATGGGGTGGCCTACTGGGATAGCAGCAGACAAGTAACAGCTTTGTGGGACACCAGGAAATGTTTGCCCAGTACTGGCTTCCCCACACTATGCAGTAGTACCCAAGGTGACAAGGACCACTGCAGTATATGTGGGTGCCAACTAACTGGGGGTCATAGGTCACAAGCATGCTTGACACTGTGGGGGTCCCATACTCACCCTTCAGCCTCACCCAGCAAGTCAGCTGTAGAAAACATAAAGAAATGTCTGGCAAAGGCCCACAAATGGCAACAATGATGAAATACCCCCTATAGACTTACACAGTGATAGCACAGCAGGTCTTGCAGTTGCAATAAGGCTCTGAAGAGCATGAAGTCTGAAACTCAAATGTATTCCATTACAATCTGACCTTTTGGTCTTTAGTGATATGCATCTAGTCTCCAAGACAGGGCACAATATTATGCAAAATTGAACCAAAATGTAAAGCAAATATCAGCACATTATATGGAATTGTGTACAGTTGACAGGTGTGCCCCCCCATATCCCCATAGAAATGCAGTAACATGAATGTTTTCAGGGAAATAGCAGCAGAGTACACATTTTCAAGGCTGTCTCAATCAACATGATACATTGTGGCATATCTACAATATGCAGGGGTGAATGAGCTATGTATATGTGTGGTTAATACTCTCAGGATGTGCCCAGCACTTACTTCTGGCTGCTGAGTCATACTGGCCTAGGTACAGTGCTATCTTTGACAGGGCCATGTTCCATCAACTGCAGTGCCAATTATTCTGCATGTCAGCTACACCTATGGTAGGAGTTGTACACACTGTACAAATGGCAATATCTGTTAATGCAGGAAATCTGTACAGGTCTTGGACAGGGGGCCACACATATGGACAGTACACACCTTGGAGTAACCTATACAGTGACTACCATACCTCTCAACTGTACAGCACTATTGCAGAGTGTCCCAAGGTTTGCATCATAAATGTGGTCTGTATAACATGAAGTACTGGTTTTGTCTGGAATTCATTGACAAATCACGTAAGACTAAGGTCATAAAATAATGGCAGATTGTAGTGTCAGACTTCATACCCATAGAAACACACATGCCAATGCAAAACCTGCTATTGAATCACCTTTCTAGGTTTGTAAGGCCAATACATAAGAATGATCCCTATATTTAGGCCTCTGTCCCCTAATCACGTATGGCTTTGTCCAGATGTCTGGCTCTCAGACATTAAGATGTATGGCCACACCAGGATATAGCCTTTCAGGTAAGAAGAATACCACACAAGCAGGAGATCCCCAGCCAGTATAGCACCAAGTTGCTGGAATGTTTACTCAGCTTCAGCAGTCAACCGGCTGTAGCCACACCTCTCAACTGGCTTTTTTGGGCAACAGTGTACATAGTAGGGCTCATAATATTGTTCTGTGAATCATACATCTTGTATTCCTCTGGTAAAGCACTGTGATGATCTGAGGATGTCTGTCACTAGGTAATGACAGAATACATTTCAGTGTCAGACTTCAGATAGCAGAAGATGTCTGCTAAAACAAACCCAGTTCCTGTAGGGCAGTCCTGTGTACTTTTGGGAGTTATGGTTGTAGCACACAAAACCCTGGATGGGAGTACAACTATCTTTGGAATGGAGTGCCACCCTCACTATAGAAGGTTATACTGGGCATGCTCCTACACTTAGAGAATTACAACCCATGTGTGAACCCATATCAGCTTATGCAAGTGCATTATGCCTGCATGTCAGTGCATTCAGATAGCTATGTACAGCTGAGCTGTCTCTCCCAACACTTACCACATAGAAATACCTTCAGCTATCTGTAGATGGCCCATATTTGATATGTCTGCATCTGGTGAGTGTGATACACATTTATATGTAAGGGCAACATATACAAATACATCAGTTATACACTGGCAGGTGGAGAGAGAGAGAGAGACAGAGAGACAGTAAGAGAGATAGAGGTAGATACACAAAGAGAGAGAGTCATAGGGAGATAGAGACACACTGAAAGGCATAGAGTGATGTCCTGCTGAAGACAATTGCAAACCATGTGTAACTACTGCCATGTGCCACTATGAAGGTGAGTTCCATTGCTTAACTGTACTGGGGTAGTGCTTGCAATCTGATATCACCTGCTGTTGTGTGTGTGTGTGTGTGTGTGTGTGTGTGTGTGTGTGTTTGCAGGTGACAGTATATTGAATCCTTGTCCACCAGAATTACATTTGGCATTGGCCTACTTTAGAAAGCCTTCTGATGACACTCACCTTAGAAGTCACTTCAGACCCTCTGTAGCCCAATAAGTTGTGTGGCACATGTAATAACTGGATAATACTGTAGAACAAGTAACTAGATAGGTAAGAGTTCTAATCTCAGCACTGGCAAGTGTGTGAGTGAGTGAGTGAGAAAGAGAGAGAAACATATCTCCTATGTCTAGATGTTCATTATATCATTTTGAGGCCTGTTGAACCCACTATGGTATCCATTTCCCTAAATTAGAAGGCCATCTGATGACACTGACCTTAGAAGTCACTTCAGACTGTCTGTAGCCCAGTAAGCTGCATGGCACTTGTAATAACTGCGTAATACTGTAGTACAAGTAACTAGATAGGTAGGGGTTCTAAGCTCAGCATTGGCTTCTTTGAGTGTGGGTGTGTGTTTATGTGTGTGACAACCATGTCCTCTGTGTGTGTGTGCTGGTTATACCATTTTGAGGCCTGATCCACTCAGTATGTAATTGCCACTGCTGCATCATGATGGTCAAATATGATTTTGTTATCTCCATGAGTACCCAGGTCTCTCAACATAGGTTGTGTGCTTAGTTGGTTGGCATTCATGTGGTATTCACTAGGTGTTGTGCCCTTGCCCGATGGCATGATGATACTGTGTATGGAATGTGGTTTGATGCCATGCAAGTGACACCACTCATCGGTTTCTGTGTGACCCTCTTGCAGTATGTTCACATTGTTTGGGGAGTCACTCACATCACTCAAGTGATAGTTGTTGGCAAACATGGTCAGCCATATGTATGTTGTCTTTGCCTGCACCTCTGACAAATAGATGCAAAACAGTAGGGATCCCAGGACAGATCCTGTGGTACTCCAGTACTGACAGGTCTGGTAGTGGAGGTGAGTGTGCATATGTTGAGTATGAGGGCCCTGTCTGTCAGCCAGTTGGCCACCCACATGAGGAGACCAATGATGCATGGCAAGTGCTGTCAGCTTTTTGATGATGGCCTGGTAGGTGATTTTCTCACAGGCCTTGGCCAACTCAAGGTAAGCATCTTGTATTGACCATCCCTCATACAGGACCTTGGTGACAGCCTCCACCAAGTCACCCAGGTCCAACAGTCAGGAAGTGGCCTTGAAAAATCCGATCTGGGTGTCCTCCAGTGCTGCAGATTGCCTATGTCCTTGTTTATGGGATCCATAATAATAAACTCCATGGCTTTGCAGGTTGGATTTGTCAGGGTAATGGGCTGATACATTCCATGGTTAGTAGTGGCACCACCTTTGTGCAAGGGGATGGGAATGGTCATTATCCACTATGCTGGAAAGAAGGCAGTATGTAGGCTGTAGTTGATTAGAATGCTCATTGGTGAGGGCATTTGTGGCTGGAGATGGTGTGGAATACCTCCTGGGGTTGCATGAGGTCCCATGGAAGCAGTCTGTGTTGCCATGCTTGGACCTGCAAGATTTGATTTATGGCAATGTCAGGTGTGGGACAACTATCATGATAACGGAAGGGCCCTGGGAGGGGACAGGTGCGTGGATTTTGCACTGCACCTTTCTGCTAGCAGACTGACTAAGTCAACAGGATTAGTGTATGTGATACTGTTAAGCAGTAATTCAGAAGTAACCTGGCCTTTGTCACGGAGGTTCTTACTGGAACTGTTGCAGATACAGGTACAGGGTACTTGCTATTCCTGCTATCATTCATCAGCAGTGTGTGCAGTTGTGAGCTGTAGTTGACATGACAGGCCTCCTGTATATCCATTAACATGTGTTTGGCTGTGTACTGATTCAATAGGTTCATAGGTTCATAGGTTCATACTAGGCTATCTGCCCTAGGGCATTTATAAGCCTAGCCAGAGTTGTGTGGCTTTCACCACCCCTTAGGTTGAAGAATACTATACCCATTAGTTTGCCGTGCCTCTGTCCAGCAGTGATACAGAGTTAATCCCCGGGGGTAAACCTACGATCTCCCATCCACTGGTCAAGATTCCTCTTGAACAGAGCCAGTGAGGTGCTCTGTCTCACATGGACCGGGATTCTGTTCCACAGCATAGGGAGTCTCTGGGTGATGAATCTGTCCCTCCAGCACGTCCTATTTATATCCGTGTTGAGGTTTAAGTCTCTTGCTCTTGTGGCTCTGGTGGATTTGGATTTTTTGAGGTGGAGCATGTCCATTAATTCCGGGTTGGACATGGCCTTGTATGTCAGGCACAGGTCACCTCTGAGCAGACGGTATGTGACTGAATAGAGCTGGAGTTTCTTCAGTCAGGCAGCATATGGCATATTTTGAGCCCCTTTATCCTTTTGGTGAGGAACTTTTGGGGTATTTCCAATTGCTGCAGGTGTCGGGTAAGATACATTCCGAATGGGGCATTGTACTCAATCATTGGTCTGATAAGTGAAGAGTACAGGGGAACAATGACCTCCCTTGATCTGGATGTGAATCCCTTCATAATCAGGTGGGCAATGTAGAAGGTCCTCCTAACCACTTTGGCAATGTGAGTGTCAAAAGAAAGGTTACTGTCAACCTGGGTCCCCAGGTCCCTGATAACTTATTCTGTGCTTAATGGATTGCCACCTATGTGGTAACTTGGGGTTACCTTGTTTTTACCAAAGGGTATGACTATACATTTTTTGGCGTTTAGCTTAAGGCCATGGCTCTGGCACCAGTTATCCGTTTCTATGAGACCTCTCTGAAGGATATCTGTGTCTGATGGATTTTCAACTTTGGCGCCCAGTTTGCAGTCATCTGCAAACTTTGTCAGCCACAATCCTCCTATGTTTGCCTGCACTTCTGAAAAGTAGATGCCGAACAAGAGGGGGCCCAGGACTGAGCCCTGTGGGACACCGCTTGTGACCGGCTTGGAGTGTGACATGGCACCAGCAACTCTAACCCTGTGGGTTCTGTCCTTGAGCCAGTTTGCAACCCATCTTGTGACATATGGGTTTATATTTAAGCTGGTGAGCTTTTCTATGATACCCGAATGGGGTATTGTGTCAAAAGCTTTTGCAAGGTCAAGGTAGGCTGTGTGAACTGCCTTACCCTCATCAATGGCCTTGGTGACTGTTTCAAAAAAGTCGACCAAGTTCAAGAGGCATGATCTGCCCTTGACAAAGCCGAATTGGGTAGGATCCAATGTCTGTAGGTCCCCTATGTCTTTATTTATGAGTTCCATTATGATCCTCTCCATAGCTTTGCAGACCAGGCTTGTTAAGCTTATGGGGCGGTAATTACCAGAGTCCGTAGAAGCACCGCCTTTGTGGAGTGGGACCACAGTTGCCGTACGCCACTCTTTGGGTACGTATCCTGTGGTAAGGCTAAGATTAAACAGCAGCCTTATGTGTGGGTTTAGTTCCTCATTGAGTTTGTGTAGCACACAGCCGGGGACACCATCCGGTCCCATTGATGCTGTGTTTTAAGCTTTAGAGAGAGCAGCTCTCACCTGGGCATTTGAGATGATTGGGAGGCTACACTCTGCTGGGATAGATATTTCTCCTTTTGCGGAGGGAGGGGAGAAATTTTCACTGAACCTGTCTGCCAGTATGTTTGCAATGTCTGTGGGTTCAGTGATTTTTGTATCATTTTGGACTAATTCTGAGCATATCTGGGAGTTTCCACCCAGATTTCTAACATAGCTAAAGAAGGCCTTATGATTGTCTTTTGAGTCCTTGGCAATTTTTCTCTCAAAGTTGGCCTTGGATGATTTTATGAGTGATCGTAGTTTTTTACTAGTATTGATCAGAGATGTCTTCCCTTTTAGGGATTTTGCTCTATCTTGTAGTAGCTTTCTCCTCTTGTTGTAAAGTTTGTTTATGGCTGGGGTGCATCACAGGCCCCAGTGTGCTGTCATTTAACACATTATATGGGGAAGTAGTGACATTGGTAGTCAGGATATGTCATTAACAGGAGCTGTGATTCCCAAAAGTTGAAGTTGTATTACAGTGAACTGTAGTTCATTGAATCCTTGGACGTACACTTGTCAGGACTGTGTGTTTACAGTTCTGTTAAATGATGTCACTGAAGAGTATATGTAGAAAAATATCTCAGTTCCCCAGAGCTGAGATGGCCTACTCTTGCGTTGCTGTGACTATACTTCAGAAGGGGCTGGGTGCAATAGTTGGCAGCGCACTATTCTGTCAGTACTGTTACATGACTTTACTGAAGAACATATTTTACAGAATCAATATTAATTCCTCCAAAGTCAGCTGGCCTACTTGTGCGCTGCAATGACTGTCATTCTGAAGGTCCTAGCCTCATTATGTGGCAAGGTTTTTTATGTGATGACTGTTACAAGATTTCACTGCAGTATATGTTTCAAAAACACCATTGATTTCTCACTTCTTAGATGACCTAACGGTATGTTGCTTTGACTATTATGTAGAAGCTCCTGGGTTCAAACTATGGCAGGGCTGTGTTTTTCGATTACTGTTACCTGACTTTACTGCAGAATATATTTGGAAAACACAATAGAACTCCTAATTCTCAGATGGCCTAGGGTATGTTGCTGTGACTAAAGTGTAAAGGGTCCTGGGTCTAAGCCCTGGTAGGGCCAGTTATTTTGTTGCTAGGCAGAACAGTATGAGGATGACACAGGGTGATAAAAGCAGTTATAAGTGGGTTTGTGTGGAGCTAAGTGAAGCTAAGCAATGCTTAAGTCTGCTTGGGTTCGCTTAGGTCCGCTTATGTCTGCTTAAACCCTCGTTAATTTAAAAAAAAAGAAAAAAGGTAGATATGAAAGTGATGAAATTGAGCAAGCAGGGTGAAAAAAGAATGAAAGGCAGCTAGGGATGTACAAGATGGGTGTAGGAAAGGACCATAGCTCTGCATTTATTCTGCAGCAACAGCTGATTTCAAAGTGGACAATTTGGAATTTAGAGCCTCACACCCCACAGTGAGGGGTGTGAGCTCCATAGGTTAGTACTAGGCTAACCGCCCTTGTGAGCCATTTTAAGCCTAGCCAATTATCCCCTGTGAGATTCAAACCCTGCACCTTGTGTTTGTAAGGCAAATACAGTGAGGATAATTATCAGGGTAGATTGTGTAATGCGACTGTATATGAGGTGAAATGCAGAGCTATGTATGGGACGTAATTTTTGGGGGGGACAGATGCCCTTTTTTTAAGGTGAGTGTGGGTTGTTTGGGAAGGATTTTAGGCAAGTGTGGGAAAGTACATTTGGTAGGAGAGGCTGCATTCGCAGACAAACAAGACACACAAGACAGCAGACAGGGGCAGTATGTGACACATTTGGAGGGTAAACCCCTTGGACAGGGAGGGTGGTTGAGAATCAGATGCCCATGAGCCCCATGATGGTAGAAGTGGGATTGAGGTCCCCACCCGTCCATTGGCAGTCACCACTACCCCTTCATGGCCCCAAAGGTTGCTCTGCTGGGGGCTGAACACCAGAGTAGGTTGCCCCTCAAGCTGTGCCAGTCTTCCCTCCATCTGGCACAGTCAGACATCCAGCTCAGTCTGGAGGCACTGCGCACCATACCATGGAACTCACGTCAGGTGACAGGTTCTTCTCCATGCTGGCGTGCGGGGGGGTGGGCCCCATCCCTGCAGTGGTTCCACCCGAGGGTGGTGCAGGACCAGTGGAAGAGGCAGCTCTGGGTTGCGTCCCAGACATGCTGGTACCTGGTGCCATGGCCAAATGGGGTGGGTCAGGTGGATCTGCCAGGACTGGCTTACCGAATCTTGCTATGGTGTGAAAATTTACAAGGTGTATATTGGTTAGTCATGAACAAAACATTTCAACATTAGTCAAAACGGCATGCATGGGTGTTTCAATTAAGTACAAAAACGCAGCCTGAGTACAGTCCACCAAAGAAAAAAGCAAGTCAGCAAAAACCTCCTGTCTCAGAATAGGATAAATGCACCAGCACGACACTGTAGCACAGTTCACAAAGAGTTTTAATCCAAAAATAAAATAGTACACATGTAGTTAAGTGCTTTCATCCACTAAGGACTTCTTCAGAACACATATTGCAACACTACTGGTTCATTAAATACGTTAAAATTGCATCACATGTCATTGCATCATTAAAAATTTAAAGTGCAAATCCCTAAAATACATAAAAATTACATAGAAATTACATAAAGATTGTCAGTGCATGTAAAGTGCCAGTGCATAAAAAGCTTCCATTAAATGTTCCATTGATGTAAAACTGGGACATAATGCTTTTTAAGTTGAAATGTGTATGTAAAACAATCCCAGTGCTATTTTGAACACTTATTTACTATTATCTAATACAGGTTTAATGGAGACGTGTTCGTTGATGCCAGGATGCACAGATGCATTTAGTTTTACCTGCCATCTTACCTCTTTGTCACTCACTACTTTTTTAACGTCTCCTCCCCTCACATTAGATCTAACCAACTCAAGAATTCCAAATGTAAAATTAGAACACTCCTTGCTGGATTTTAAGTGTTTCCACAAAGCATTAGTCTCATCCTGCTTCTTGATGCTATACTGATGGTCATAGATCCTGTTGCGTAAGCACCTGGTGGTCTTCCCTACATAAAAACAGGAACAGTGGGTGCAAACAGCTAAATAAATCAGGTTTGTGGACCTACAGTTCCCTTTTTGAAAGTGAATTTTAGTTTTATTAAAATTCTGTAAAATTAAATCCTGTACTACCGTTATATACTGGCACTGAGAACAAGTGCCACATTTTGTTGTTCCCCTCTTGTTATCAATTTTAGTCTGTTTTTTCTCCAATAAGAACTTTAAGTTCAGTCCATTCCTGTACACAAAATGGGGCTCACTTCCCACTATATCCCAAATCCTTTTGTCTGCTCTTAATACCTTCCAATTCTTCTGAATAATTCCTTTAATATACTTGCTGTAGGGTCCATATTGTATGATACAGGCTTTCCCAAACTTGTTCGTCGTATCAGTGCTACTTTCATGATTGTTCTTAGGGGGTACATTGGTGGATCTTCCCCCTCCTAAAAGGGGTGTATATCTTTTGCCCCATTGTTGCCAAACATAAGTCCTAAGCTCATTGATCATACCCTCAGGATATCCCCTTTCTAAGAAAAATGTACCTATTTTCCTTAATTCTATATCCAAATCCATAATGTCAGAAGTCATCCTTGCCGCTCGAATAAACTGCCCTTTTACTATATTTCTTTTCTGGGCCCAAGGGTGACTACTGTTGAAATGTAAATAGGAGTTGCTAAAGGTGGTTTTCCTGAAAATATTGGACTTGAAATTTCCTTCTTCTAGTGTGACCAACACATCAAGATAGGAAATACTCTTTCTATCCATATTGATGGTAAATTTTAAGTAGTCACTACAAGAGTTAAGGTGATTGAAAAAATCATCTAACTCCCCCTTACTCCCTTTCCAAACTAGAAAGATATCGTCTAGGAAACGGTAGTAACATCCTATGTGTTCCATCCACTTGGAGCTTAAGATGTACTCTTTTTCCCAGTTGAACAGCACAAGGTTTGCGTATATTGGGGCGCAGGCAGCCCCCATCGCAACACCTTTAGATTGTCTGTAGTATTTCCCCTCATAAAAAAAGTAATTGTGGGTTAATACTACCTCCATGAAATCCAGGATCAGGAGTGTTTTCTCCCAGGTGGTCTGACCTAAGTCCTGAATACTTTCCTGAAACCTTCTCATCCCATCCACATGGGGAATACTGGAGAAAAGGTCGACCACATCAATGGTAACCAACCATTCTGCATCCTTGGATATATGTGGTTCCAATCTACCTAAAAAGTCCCATGAATCCGCCACTAAATGGGTAATGCTCCCCAAACTCGATTTTAACCATTTATCCACAACTTTCCCAAACGGGAATGTTTTGGAGAAGCTCCCTGATATTATTGGTCTAAATGGCGGATCAACCACGTCCTTGTGGACCTTTGGGATACCCACTATGGTACCAATGATAGGATGTTCCACTTTAAGATATTTTTCCAAATCGGTATCTATACTACCTTCTAATATGAGGTCATATAATAGTAAATCCACTTTTCTATATCCTTTATTTACTTCATTTAATGAAGATGCCTCATATTTACCTGAATTCATTAAAATACTGTTCATCTTACTGGTATATTTTTGACTGGGGTATAACACTACTCCGCCCCCCTTATCCGGTTTCATAATCCGGATATGGTTGTTTCCTTGTAATCTTTTTAACAAAATATGTTCATTCTTAGAAACATTATGTTCAAAATTGTTGTAAAAAGATCCAGTACATTGATTGTACCTGTATACGTCACCCACAACAAGTTTCTCAAAGGTGTCGAGTAGTGAGTTTAAAGGGGGGGTATAGGAACTCTTAGTCCTGAATTCTTTATCATTTACAAAATTGGATCCATCAAACTTGACACTAAGGTTGAGTTTCCTGATGTATTTTTTTACATCTAAAATATTTTCAACTAAATTCAACCTGCTGTGGGGAATAAATTTCATCCCCTTTGATAATAGGGTAAAATGTTCTTTAGTGATAACTTAGTCGGTATAATTATAAATATTAAAATTGTCGTAGGTACTGATCACATCATTGATCCTTAATATTTCTTTTTCCTTTCCACCGACGTTCAGGGGAGGATTATAATTATGTTTGCTACCTATCTCGTCGCTCTCCCATCCATGAACTCCCCTTTCTTGGCCTGGTAACCTCTCACATCTGTGTCCCAATCCTGTTCTTCCCATAAAAAATCCTTATCTGTAAGTTTGTTCCTGTAGTTGTGGTGTGGATAACCTACATGATTATCCCCCTTGTCCCCAAAATTGTATCTATGTTGCTCTAAAAACTGCGTCCTTTTGACGTTGAATTTATTTTTATTTTTGTTATTGTAATAATTATTATTGTCCATCTTGTCCCATCTGTAAGCTTCACCTTTCTTATACTGCTCCATATCCCTTTTAAGTTTGTTACATTTACGTTCAAACTGCTTGTTTAACATCCCTGACACCCATTTATATTGAGATTCGTACAGCGTTTCAAATTCACTGAACAACAAATCAGTAGTAATACTATTATTTAGTTGCTCTAGCTCCTCTAGCAATTTACAAATTCTACAATCATTTGATTCAATAATAAATCGCATGAACGAAAAACCAAAACTGTCGAACAGTTTGTTACATTCTCTTTTATTTGTTTCGTCTAACACTATCCCCATGGGTACTTTAAAAAAACGTAACCCCATGGGGACAACTCCCTTGTCCAGACAGTTCTTTAAATAATTGTTGTCCATTTGAACGCTTTTCAAGGTTTTCAGCTTGTTACCAAAGGAGATAATAGCATCTTTCAAATTTGGAGCAGTACTGTCAATAAAGTCGGCGCTGGTTGATCCGCCATTTAGACCAGTAATATCAGGGAGCTTCTCCAAAACATTCCCGTTTGGGAAAGTTGTGGATAAATGGTTAAAATCGAGTTTGGGGAGCATTACCCATTTAGTGGCGGATTCATGGGACTTTTTAGGTAGATTGGAACCACATATATCCAAGGATGCCGAATGGTTGGTTACCATTGATGTGGTCGACCTTTTCTCCAGTATTCCCCATGTGGATGGGATGAGAAGGTTTCAGGAAAGTATTCAGGACTTAGGTCAGACCACCTGGGAGAAAACACTCCTGATCCTGGATTTCATGGAGGTAGTATTAACCCACAATTACTTTTTTTATGAGGGGAAATACTACAGACAATCTAAAGGTGTTGCGATGGGGGCTGCCTGCACCCCAATATACGCAAACCTTGTGCTGTTCAACTGGGAAAAAGAGTACATCTTAAGCTCCAAGTGGATGGAACACATAGGATGTTACTACCGTTTCCTAGACGATATCTTTCTAGTTTGGAAAGGGAGTAAGGGGGAGTTAGATGATTTTTTCAATCACCTTAACTCTTGTAGTGACTACTTAAAATTTACCATCAATATGGATAGAAAGAGTATTTCCTATCTTGATGTGTTGGTCACACTAGAAGAAGGAAATTTCAAGTCCAATATTTTCAGGAAAACCACCTTTAGCAACTCCTATTTACATTTCAACAGTAGTCACCCTTGGGCCCAGAAAAGAAATATAGTAAAAGGGCAGTTTATTAAGGATGACTTCTGACATTATGGATTTGGATATAGAATTAAGGAAAATAGGTACATTTTTCTTAGAAAGGGGATATCCTGAGGGTATGATCAATGAGCTTAGGACTTATGTTTGGCAACAATGGGGCAAAAGATATACACCCCTTTTAGGAGGGGGAAGATCCACCAATGTACCCCCTAAGAACAATCATGAAAGTAGCACTGATATAACAAGTTTGGGAAAGCCTGTATCATACAATATGGACCCTACAGCAAGTATATTAAAGGAATTATTCAGAAGAATTTGAAGGTATTAAGAGCAGACAAAAGGATTTGGGATATAGTGGGAAGTGAGCCCCATTTTGTGTACAGGAATGGACTGAACTTAAAGTTCTTATTGGAGAAAAAACAGACTAAAATTGATAACAAGAGGGGAACAACAAAATGTGGCACTTGTTCTCAGTGCCAGTATATAACGGTAGTACAGGATTTAATTTTACATTTAATAAAACTAAAATTCACTTTCAAAAGGGAACTGTAGGTCCACAAACCTGATTTATTTAGCTGTTTGCACCCACTGTTCCTGTTTTATGTGGAAGACCACCAGGTGCTTACGCAACAGGATCTATGACCATCAGTATAGCATCAAGAAGCAGGATGAGACTAATGCTTTGTGGAAACACTTAAAATCCAGCAAGGAGTGTTCTAATTTTACATTTGGAATTCTTGAGTTGGTTAGATCTAATGTGAGGGGAGGAGACATTAAAAAAGTAGTGAGTGACAAAGAGGTAAGATGGCAGGTAAAACTAAATGCATCTGTGCATCCTGGCATCAACGAACACGTCTCCATTAAACCTGTATTAGATAATAGTAAATAAGTGTTCAAAATAGCACTGGGATTGTTTTACATACACATTTCAACTTAAAAAGCATTATGTCCCAGTTTTACATCAATGGAACATTTAATGGAAGCTTTTTATGCACTGGCACTTTACATGCACTGACAATCTTTATGTAATTTCTATGTAATTTTTATGTATTTTAGGGATTTGCACTTTAAATTTTTAATGATGCAATGACATGTGATGCAATTTTAACGTATTTAATGAACCAGTAGTGTTGCAATATGTGTTCTGAAGAAGTCCTTAGTGGATGAAAGCGCTTAACTACATGTGTACTATTTTATTTTTGGATTAAAACTCTTTGTGAACTGTGCTACAGTGTCGTGCTGGTGCATTTATCCTATTCTGAGACAGGAGGTGTTTCAATTAACCTAGAAAAATGGAATTGTAACAATTGTTAAGCAAACAGAACACATGCAGAAATGGAATGACAGTCAGGATTGCAACAGCATGCCAGTTATATTTACAGCAACAGGCCACAACAATGGTATTTCAACAAGGTATGTTAGTATGCACAGATTTAAATATATCTTAACCAGAATGTAACACAGGTCCCAACATTAGGATTTGAGAAAAACATGCCAATGTTAAATGTATAGGAATTATTGGTGCACATGAGGGGTGGGGGAAGAGAAAGAAATACCATTAACAACTGCATAAGTTTATATTTCTCAATATAGTACTGCTCAGTACTCTACAGGTCTGCCCTCACTTTACATCTACCTGAGGCATGTAGCTACTGCAGCACATACACACCTGTTAATCTGTCGAGCAGGAATGCTATGGGACAAGCTATGACAACTCTAAGTACATGGGTATAGGGGACTCGTACATGTCATACTTACAGATATGAGTAATAAAGGTGTACCCTGTCATGCTGTTCTTTGAGTGTGCCTATGGTATACTTCTATTGGGATTTTATCTGGGTACAGGTTAACTGAAAACAGTGCACACTTATCCGTGACAGTGTGACACTTGAGACACTTGTATTGGGAAGACTGCATAGAGTAGATGGCTAGCCTGCTGTCATTTGTAGGAATGGGGCTGGCCACTGGAATATTTGTATGCAGTTCATGACTATACCCTTCATACAGCTTATACAAACATTTCTTTACCTGTCAGCCCTGTGGGGAAAATATCTGTTCACAATAGATGACTGTTTCTACAAATATTCAGGTTTACTTCTTTGTAACTAGAAAGACATGTTAGTATCAGTCCCTGGATTCAAGCTGTGGTCTGTGTGTGTGAAAGGGAACTACAGTCCTAGTTTTGTATTAAAATGAGCTGCTGGGGAAGTGGTGTCTGGTGCTTGACTGATTTCTGCCTAATACACATTTGGTTATACAGTTTATTTTTGCAGTCTCCACCTGTTACTCTCTCATACTTGCCTGCAAGAGCATAGCCACGTTCAGACTACTCACAGCTGAAAAGCAAAGGTTAGCACAAGACAATGCTGCCCTGAACCCAGTACAACACATTACAAGTCAAGGTTCAGATCTTAGTAAACTACATATTTCAATTTTCATTTTGTCTGTTATTACAGCTCCACATTCTAAACATTGCAAAAAAAAAAAAAAACAAAGCTAATTAGATAAACCTCAGTTACTGCATGCTGCCATAGCCCTATTTGCTGTAAAGCAAGATATGAAAGACAACAGTTTGTGGTAGTAATCTTTATTTTGCATAAGATGACATAGTGGTTTCTTACACTCATTAATTCACATTCAGTATAACTATGTAATCTGCAGGGGAGGACTGCTTCTCATTTATCACTGTTACAGTAGCCCTGGCACAGCACTTTCTTAGCAGGTTGATTCATACAGACTAATACAATATAGGCTTCCTTTCATCAATTGTACCATGTTTGCTATAAAAACTGTGTATTACACAGCACCTGGCACTAGTTAGTTCTACCAATGGCAGCCTGAGAAATTACTTTATTCAGTACAGTTAGAACACACTGTATGTAATGACAGCACAAACTTTACCCTTTCTGATTTATTAAAGCACATATTGAAAGATTGTTCTGTACTCACCAAACTCTCGGTGCAGCCACATGATGCATTGTCCATGGGCATCAAGGTTAGTAGCCCTCTCCTCAGCAGCTGTATGGGGAAAACAGCAGACATTAAGCACACTTGTACAGCAAATACTTCAGCTAGAATTTTATAATGCAAATTAGTGGGTACTTACAAACTTCTGGGGCATTCCCTACTCATGCTTTTTGGATCCAATGGGCCAAGAGCTCCCCCCTCCTATGCTTTAGATCATCATAGTGATGATGGTCCTGCTTACCAGTTCAGTGGATTCCAGTTGTACTGGCCAGGTCATTTGCCAGGCTGTCCAAGGCCACCGCCTTGTACTGTGAGCCCTGGCGCTGGCCCTGTAGCAATCTGCTGTCATGGTCTTTCACCAGGAGTCCAACCATGACCCTGGACTCCAGAATGACCCAGCACAGTGCCTGGAAGTGCACACCCTCTCCAACACCTGTCATAGTTCCTGCTGTGATCAAACTCTAACAGGCAATGGTGGTATTCCTGCCTGTGTGGTTTAAATAAGACCATTTCCCACCCTTTGTCATCAGTGGGCAATTTTCAAAACTGCTAAGCTATGCTTAGCAATGTGCAAACCCACTAAGCTGAGTTAAGCAGTGCTTAAAGTGGCTGGCACTTAGCAGTGCACAAATCCACTTATCAATGCTTAAGCCAGCTAAGCAGTGCTAGCAATTGCTGAGGATAGCTCAAAATGTAATTGTTTAAGCATTCCTTAGCTTGATTTAATACAGCTGAGGCAGACTTAGCTTAGGCCAAACAATACTTTTAATTAAAAATAAAATGCATAATTAAGTGTTAACATTTACATGACATAACAATGGCATTTTGGGATGGCTACAATACTGTACTTGACAGATATTAATGAAAACATCATTCCAAGTAATAAAAAACTAATATACAACTGCTTTCCCATGTTAAATGTAGTTAGCCTGTGTTGGGATTCAAATTGTGCACCTAATGCACACAGAGCCAGAGCTCTACCCACTACGCTAAGTCAAACGTGAGAACTTCACCTATACCTTTATATTTAGCTCTAACAAGATGTTTAAGTAGTGCTGAACAAAGTGCTGTAGCATGCAAACCCATTGAGCTATGCTTAAACGTCACGTAGGGAGGGAAAAATAATAATAATACAACCATTTTAATTAGATATATTCAGATCAATATTACTTTATGTTTGATAGTGCATGACCTGTCATTCTATGCACTTTCCCATGTCTGTATGCGAGATGTTCTGGCTAATTAGTGAAGGTTAAAGTCAGGAAATTAGGACAGACGTTTGGGTTTCAGACTTCATACCCTTCAGGAAATCTGTGCTAATGTAAAACGTGTTATTCTATTAACCTTCTGTGTCCCTATGTTTGTCCCTATGTCTCCCCATTATTTATGCCTTTGTACAGCTTTCTTGCTGTGGGAGGTTGAGAGGTATGTAAGGCAGGCATCTGGGCATTCTGTGGAAACCGGTACAGTTGAGGGGTATAGACGTACAGCTGTTTCACAATGCAGGGGGTGTGTGACACTACCTGTCACACACCCCTGCATTCCTTCCTATTCTGATATGTGGTTTCAGTGTCTGTGGACACTGAAAGCACTTTAAAATTGCCGTATGGCACTTTGACAATATAGGGGATGTGTGACATTACCAGTCACACACCCCTTGCATTGCTTCCTATTTTTATGCCTGCTTTCAGTGTCCATGGGCACTGAATGCAGGTAGGAAGTGCAGTACAGCACTTTGATGATGCAGGGGTGTGTGACAGGCCCCCTGCATTGCTTCCTATTTCTAAGGCTACTTTCAGTATCCATGGACACTAAAAGCAAAAAGGAAGTGGTGCACAGCACTTTCAGAGTGCAGGGGTCATGTTAGATCTGCCAGCACTACTGATAGGTTCATAGGTTCATAGGTTCATAGGTTGGTACTAGGCTATCGGCCCTATGGCCTATGTAAGCCTAGCCATAACAATTCCCTGGAAATTTCTTCCCACAATATTTATTTCTCTGGGCCTCTGTCTAGCAGGGCGACTGACATGATCCCCGGGGTGAATTTCCTATCTCCCATCCAATCATCAAGGTTCCTTTTGAAGAGGGCCAATGAGGCGCTCTGCTTGACATGTATGGACAGTCTATTCCAGAGTATGGGGAGTCTCTGGGTCAGGAACCTATCCCTCCAGCATGTTTTGTTCATTGTGATGATAAGGTTTAGATCCCTGGAGCGTGTGGCTCTGAGGGATTGGGATTTCTTTAAGTGGAGCATGTCCAACAGCTCAGGGTTTGACATGGCCTTGTATGTTAAGCAGAGATCGCCTCTGAGTAGATGATATTTCACAGAGTATAGCTGGAGTTTTATTAGATGGTCAGCATATGGCATCTGCTTTAGGCCTGTGATTCTTTTAGTGAGGTGTTTCTGTGGCCTTTACAGCTGTTGCAGATGTCTTGTGAGGTACATACCAAATGGGGCATTATACTCTATAATGGGTCTAGTGAGGGATGAGTACAGTGGGACAATGACCTCTTTTTTTCTGGATGAAAAGCCCTTAGTGATGAGGTGTGCCACATAGAAGGATTTCCTGACTGTTGTGGCGATGTGGTTATCGAAAGTGAGACCACTGTCCACTTGTGTCCCTATGTCTCTCATCACACTTTCGATGTTTAGTGTCCTGCCACCTATGTGGTAGTTCATGGGTACATGTTTTTTTCCAAAGGGGATAACTATACATTTCTTGGCATTAAGCTTGAGCCCATGGCTCTGGCACGAGGCATCTGTTTTTGTAAGGCCCATTTGTAGAATATCCACATCATTTGGGGATTCAATAATGGCTCCCAGTTTGCAGTCATCTGCAAACTTTGTTAGCCAGAGTCAGTTAAGTGTTGGCCTGTACTTCAGAGAAGTAGATGCCGAACAAGAGTGGTCCCAGGAATGAACCCTGAGGTACTCCTCTTGTCACTTGTTGGGAGCTGGATTTGGAGTCGGCTACATTTACAGTCTGGGTTCTGTCAGTAAGCCAGTTGGCAACCCATCGAGTGACGTAGGGATTTATGCCCAGCTCAGTAAGTTTATCTATGATTCCAGAGGGGGGGATGGTGTTGAAGGCCTTGACGAGGTCCAGATAGGCTGTGTGGACCACCTTACCCTCGTCCACAGCTCTGGAGACCGATTCGAAGAAGTCAATCTGATTCAGGAGACAAGATTGGCCCTTCACAAACCCAAACTGGGTGGGGTCCAGTGTTTGAAGGTTGCCAATGTCTTTGTTTATAAGTTCCATGATAATGCGTTCCATGCCCTTGCAGATCAGGCTTGTCAGACTGATGGGACAGTAGTTCCAGGGATCCAAGGCGGATCCTCCCTTGTGGAGCAGGATAACTGTAGCTGTGCGCCACTCAGTGGCCATGAAGCCTGAGGTGAGGCTATGATTAAACATGACACTTAGGTGGAGTGCCAGTTCATTTTGTAGTTCATGTAGTACACAGCCTGGGATGTCATCTGGTCCCATGGATGCTGTATTCTTAGCTTTGGAGAGTGCTGTTTCTACCTGTGTGGCTGCGATTATTGGAATTTGGCAATCTTTTGGTATTGAGATGGGCCCTTTAAGGGGTGAGAGGGGGGGTGAAGTTGGCACTAAATCGATCTGCCAGGATATTGGCAATATCCTTGGGATCAGTATATTTAATGCCATTCTGTTGTAGCTCAGAGCAGATCTGAGCATTGCCATTTAGATTCTTGACATAACTATAGAATGCCTTGTGGTTGTCTTTGGAATCTTTGGCAATTTTATTTTCGTAACTAGCTTTTGAGGATTTTATGAGGGATCTCAGCTTCTTACTGAGGCTGGTGAGGGAGTTTTTTGCATCCTGGGATTTTCCTCTTTTCTGTAACAGTTTCTTCCTTCTGTTGTATAGTTTGTTTATAGCAGGGGACCACCAGATTGGCTTCCTTTTTTTTTTTTGAGAAGAGCATCTTGGTTCTATTTGGGATGGCACGATTCATGCACGAGTGGATGTGCTTGTACAGTGCCTTAGTGTAGGATTCTGCAGTCAAACTTCCAGATCCCTTCTGCGTGGGTGTTGTGAAGTTTGTCACTTCTGACATCAGTAGCATGAAGTTGGCTTTAGAGAAGTTTTTTAAGGAGGTTTCCTTACTGGGGGGGTGGGATGTGGATGTCAGGGGTGATTTGCTTATGGTCAGACCTGACCAATGAGGGGGTGACCACTGGTGTGGAGCATCTATCTCCCATGTTGGTAATGACCAGATCTAGGATATTGGAGCCCCTGGTGGGGCAATGGATTAGTTGATCCAGGGCGTTGGAATTTCAAATATAAACTGCTCAGTGTGTGCAACTTTCAGTATGAGAGCTGTAGCTGACAGACACAGTAAACTTATTCTTAAGGGTTTACTTCCTCCCCAAACATCTTCAGGGGCTAAAACTCCAGGTAAGACCAGTAAAGCTCCTTCTGAACATAGGAAGAATTCACCACCGAAGTCTTCCAGGACTTCTTTGGAGCTGCCTTATGGAATTTCATATCTGATCTAACTTCTTCGAACTCTATGATATGAACTCAAGATCAAAAATCTTGGGATCCTAAACCATTGGATCCAATTATCATATCAGCAAGGCCTACAACTCAGACTATGGATCCCAAATCCTGGTATCCAAAGCCTAGTACGTCCTGCATTCCTACAGCTCATGCCCAAGAGTTTCTTTTTGATTTAATCTGTATCAGGCTCCATTCCCCTTTCATGAAAACTCCCAAGAAGGACTTTAGGCCCCAGACATCCGTACCATCCACCAGGTCCTCCAGAAGTCTTTCTGAAGTAGTTGTGGACAGGATAATGCAAAACTTCCTCAGAGTTCAGATCAAGATGGATATTACCTTGGCTCCATCCCATATTGGATATGTGAGTCTACCTGCTACTACTCACAGTTTTCACTCCTTCTCTGAACCAGCCTTCTTCGATTTCAGAGCCCCAGAATTTGACAGCTCTGAGAGTTCCAGGCCTGGATCCCAACAGACTTAGTTCCTCGACTCTGACTTTATCCCTGACTAGCTCTGCTCCTATGCCTTCAGATTGGAACAGGTCCCAGATCCAAAGCGTCATGTACTTCATTTGAGTGGCTGCAACTTGGGTCATTCCTCATATCTTTATTACTCATTACAAAATGGATCTGGTTTCTAGGGGAGGAGCATCTTTAAGCTGCACTGTGCTCATGAATATCCTTCCTCGGAGTACACCCATGATTTTAGGGAGCTGGGGACTCTGCCCCAACTATTGAGGATTGAATGAGAATTGACATCAGATAAAGAAGTTATGTACTCATTACACCATTCCATCAGTGTTATCCATTTTCATTCTTCCTCACCTCCCCTCCTACCAACCCTCAACATTTTTCACAATTGATTTATGGAATAAGGAGAATTTATAAGGGCACCAATGATGTCCTTCCTTTCACTGTTGCAGTGTACTTTACATCTGGGATTCCCTGCCAAAGGTAAACCAACATCCGGCCAGTATACCATAACCTAATGTTGCTTTAAGGTACACCAAACATTACAAGTATGCTCCTCGCGTAGTGTGTAGGGCATAAAGGTGATGTCTGGATGTACCTTCCTTACAAGTGTTTGCTGCCAGTCCAAATGCATCCGTTAATCATTGGTTTGAATGCCTACATCCGTTGTCTGCAGTTGGAATGCATTTCTGTTCCCCGGTTGAATGCCTATGCCTGTTGCTAAAGTCCAAGCTGTGGCAGATAAGTACCCCGCTGTATTGTTTTTTTTCTTGGCTTTTTTGTTGCTGCTAAGGTTAATGTTATCCAGGAAGGGTAAATGCTAGTGTCGGAGATAGCTTCTCCATATAGTCCGCTATGACGAGTCTCTCTTTTGCCTAGGAGCTTTGCACAACCATACAACCTGTTCAATTTGTCAGGCTTTTGTACCAGAAACCTTTTGTAGTAGGGTGTCTTCCCTTTAAAGATACAATGTAAAGAATTTCCTGCCACGAGTGTCTGCCATTAAGGAAGAAGAAGGTGAAAAAGGCAAGACTGGAATCTTCTGATGTCCAGCTTATGCTGGGTGTTTCTCCTGAGGTTGCTGAGAACCCTAAGGCTTGCTTGGTTGTGTTGTCAGATGCCTCTGCCATGACCAAGTTGGAGGGTGGTGAGGATCTGGCGCACAACACATCCGAAGAGGCTTTGCAGGCATCCATTTTTTTTACATTCAGGGGGAGCCACAGCTGATTTATTATGATGGCCCTGGGGGGTATTCCACAGATTCTCATTAGGGAAGAGTTTTGTACTGAGATTATTGAATGACATCCTGTGTATAAACCTTCATAGTTTTATAGGGTGGAAATTATTTTAAAGAATTAACAGAAAATTAAGCATGTTTCTTCTGATCGTACAGATCCATAGAGTAAGTGGCAGGCCTTTACTCGGGTTGTTTAATGTTTTAATGGCAGTAAAACCTCCTCAGGGTTTCTGTTCCTGTTCCTCCTTGGTCCTGTAGTCCCATTAAAAGGCCCAGAGAACAGGCTGCGTCCGAAGATGAGTCGGCTTCTGAGGAGGATTCCTTGGCTTATTCCACTCAAATTCCCTCTCCTTTGGACAGTGGGTCAGAGGAGGGGGAGTGTAACAGTCCTGATACTCCTTTTGAAGAAATTTCCTTCTGGGATACAGTTTCTAAGATGATGGATTTTTTTAAATGCTATTTTGATCAGGATTCTGACATCCATAGGAAGTATTATGAGTTGCTTCAGATGGATTTCCCAATTCCTTTTGCTATTCCTCCTGTTTTGACTGCTTTGTTTGATGTTTTTTCTAATGCCTGTAAAGCTCCTGATTCTCTGCCCCTTGATCCTAAAAAAGCTGATAGGCTTTGTAGGGTGCTTGCGTATTTTAATTTCTTGTAGAAATGTTCTTCTACTGATCCTTCAGTGGTGTCTGTAGCCTTTGACAACTGATGTTCTTCTTTTGGCTTTTCCCGGTTAGGGGTTGCCACAGCGGAACTCCAGTCCGCTAATGATTGGCAGTAGATTTTTACGGTGCCAAGCTGCCAGCCTGATGCCCAACCTTCAACGAAGGCACGCCCATTCACGCATGTCTTTCGAACACCACCCAACCGCGGGGAGGACATGCAGACTCCACACAGAAGGCACTCCAGCTGAGAATCGAATGGGAGAACCTCTTGCTGTGAGGCAACAACACTACCGCTGCACCACCTTCTGATAAAGACAGTAAAACCAGGGGATGTCTAGGTAAGTAGGTTTACACTTGTGGTACTCTGGCCTTTTGGGCTATTAATTATCAGACTAATTTGTCCAGCTATGTTTTGGCTCTTCATTCTCAGGACAGTCAGCTTATTTCCAATCTCCCTGACTCTGAGGATAACAGTTATGTTCTTTGGATGGGGCTTCATCTCAAATGGTTCGCCATTCTATTCAGTATAGCTATGCAGCAGCAAATGCTTCTTCTACTGCTGCTGCTGCTTTCAGTTATATTATGTTATTCTTGGCCTAGGCCTCAGGCTTTACCTGATGACATCAATACTAGGCCTCAGGCTTTACCTGATGACATCAATGCTAAGCTGATGTATACACCTGTTGATAATAAACTTTGGTTTGGGGAAGCAGCTGCTGGGTTGTTTCTCTTTAGGATAAAATGAAGGCCTTACAGGAAGTCAAACATGTTTGTTTTTCTGTGCCTAAATTTCAAAGAAACTACCCCAGTAAGCCTGCTTTTGTTTGCAGGCAGTCCTGTCCTCCTCCTAAGAAAAAAAAGGGGTGGCAAGCAGGTTTCACCTGCTAAGGTCACTCATGCTACAGGGAATCAAAAGTTGCCCTTTCCAGATAAACCAAGTGCTGTACGAGTATCAGTCCTTTCCCCGTCACATTCCTCTTTTTGTTCACCTGTCTCTGTCTTCCATCATGGCTTCTGATTAATCAGGATTCTTGGGTTCTGTCCATTGGTTGCCAAGGGTAATTCATGGTGTGGTAATCCCATCCCCCTTTTGTGGGCACTCCTCAGCCTCCTCACGAACAACTTTCTTTTTTCCCCAGAGATTCTTTGAGACATTTTGCCTCAGGATACTATTTAAAAGGTTACTGTGCCCTAAAGGGGAGGGGGTTTTACTCAAGAATGCTTGTAATGACCAGAAAAGAGGATCCTGGGAGGCCAGTTCTAGACCTTTCTTATGAAAGTAATTTTTTGAAGGTGCCATCCTTTCAGATGTAGTATCTCTTCAGACTTAGTTTCCTCTTTTGATCCTTAAGGCTGAGATTGTGTCTTTGGTTCTGCTTATGTACATATTACTAGCCATCCTCTATTTAAGACATTTTTTGCGTTTCTATGTTGTTTCCTTGCATTTTCAGTTCTCTGCTTTGCCTTTTGCCTTTGCACTTTGTATTCACCAAATGTCTAGCTGTTGTAATTACTTTTTGCAAGCTTCAAGGGGTGCAAATCTTTCCTTACTTGGACAATCTGATTCTGATATCCTCTCCAGAGATGGTGTTGAAAATTTTTTCATTTTGCCATTTCTCTTCTTCAGAGCCTGGGGTTCACAGTACACTTCAAAAGGGCTTCTCTGACTCCTTCTCAGGATCATGTCTTTCTGGGTTGCAGGAATCAGACAGTACCCATAATGGCTGTGAGAAATTTGATGAGATGGGATAATGCCAGCTGTGTTTGAGACAGTAGGACAATAAATGTGTAAAATATACCAGCGTAGCCAGCTGAAATTTCGTTAAGAATTATATGCCATTTGTATAAAGAAATATATCTCATCTGTATCTGAAACTGAAATGTCTTTGTGAAGTTGCTTGTGTGGAAAATTTGTTAGAACTGTGTGTCATTTGAACATCAAACTGACTTGTACAGGTGCTTTTGCCTCAAAATATTTTAAAGTGGTTTGTGTTAAGATAATGTATTAAAAGTGGGTCCTGCTGGACAGAGAAGCAGTTAAACAATTATCTAGTTTCTTTTTTTAAGAAATAGGGAGATGTGAATGAACTATTTAAGTCAATAAAATGTTATCTCTCAGTTGTAAAGGAAGGCAAAGACAGAATGTCTACTGGAATAGTTTTTCCTCTATGGTTTGTCCCTGCAGGAGCAGTAATTGTTTTATGACATCCTGAAAAATGCACCAGATCTGAGTAATACTCTGTTTCACATGAGGGTGAAGAAATCCTGTCTAAACTTCAAAAGGAATACTGTGGGACCTAGAGTCATGTGACCAGAGATGTGGTCATTTTGTTTAGTCATCCTGGATATTGTATTTTAGATATTACTAGGGGAAATCTGAGTACAGCGTAGTCTGTGATGAGGCCTGACTCCGGAAGGATTATGCACCATCATCTGCCTTGCTTGTTCTTGAGTAAGTTGTTAGAAAACAGTATTGTTTAGGGCAGTCAGGAATATTTAGCAAGATTAATTTATTTCTGTTTTTCTTTACTGCCAAAGACTGTTCAATGATTATTTCAATATTTCTTGTGAAGAGAACTCTGTGTTTACTGTACATATATATTTAGTATTTTCATGTCCTTTGTTTATTGTTAAATATATTTTAACCTTTTATTGTGGCTGGTCCTTTTAGGAAATATTCAAACTCCTTATACTTATTTATTTCATGTGACTGTGGGAAGTCTCTGAAGGCCTAAGCTGTCTTGGTCAAACTACTTCTATTTCTATTGATATTAATATTGCAGATTATTAATTGGATATCCTTTGTAAGGGCCTTAAAGTAAGTGATTAAATAGGGTGACTGGTGGCAGTGATTGAACTACCTTATAGTCTGGGAAGAGGGGTCACAGTGGGTAAGCCTGTGCCAGCCTTGCCCAGATTTTTTTGAGCTATTTGGGGCAGGGACATGAAGCAGTTTGACAGAAGGGGTGCTGGAGGATTTGGCTAGGTCACTTGGCTGAGGACTTGAACCTGTAGCTGTGTTACTAGGGAGCCTTATTGGGGCCTTGTAGGGATACAAATATAAAGCGATCCAGACCTCGGGCTGAGTGTTCTCCTAGTGTGCTCCTAAGGGAAATTGTATTTGATGCAGAGATCTGCATCTGTACATACTGTATCTGTTTTCCCCAAGGTGAACATTCCCTCACTGGTGTCAGTGGACAGGATTGAGGACCATCATAATGGCATCCTTACCTTCTGCAAAATCATTAAAACTTGATGTTAAGTTGTCAATCTCGCCTTCATTCCTGCTGGATGGGTTCGGAGCTGATCCTCGGCTTCGACTCGGCCAATACTAAAGCTCGAGAGCTATTTCCACCGGCTCGAGGCTCCCCTATATCCCACAATGCTAGGCGATAACTACCCAGATCTCGTTTGCCGCTTAGCTGCGAGGTGCTTTCTTCTACCAGCACTGGCAGGTTAGTAAGTTTTTCTAGTCAGAAAATAACTACCCCTATCCTTTTCTTTTAGTCAGTTTTATAGTACTGGGTATCCTTCTAATTTAAATCGGGTCTTCCCTCGTTTTTATTCCCTTTTTAAGTTCTAGGCCTTTGGCCCACTTCCCTTTTTTTCCCTTTGTCATTCAGTGTGATTGGGTTTTCCTTTTTAGGTTAAAGGGTGTGTCTGTTTTTTGTGTCTGTGTCTTTTTTGTGTATACAGTCACTTTTCTGGGATGTCGAAAGACTCCAAGGTCTCAGGCTTCAAGAAGTGTGACTCGTGCTGTCAGAAAATGTCTCTGACAGACGGTCACACTTCTTGTGTATATTGCCTGGGACCTTTGCACCTGCAGGACTCCTGTGCTGTTTGCCATGCATTCAGCCCGAGAGTCCTGCAGGAATGCAAAAATAAACTTATTCTTCAAGGCTTATTAAAGCCTGAAGACCCCCCGACCCAGTCTGCGTCGGGGAAGCCTTCAAAGACTTCCAGGCCGTCGGCTCCAGCTTCAGAGCCATCCGCTGGGACCATTAAGACTACTTCGACATCGGCTCCGGCTGGAGTCGATGTTTCGAAGACTCAAACCGTTACCTCGGCTCCGGCCGGAGCCGTGGGTGCTAAGACTCAGTCGGCTCCGATAGTTTTATCGGAGCCACCTTCTTAGAAGAGGTCGAGGTCCCCTTCCATTGGCTCCATCCACTCGGCCCTGGGATCCCCTTTTCTGTCGGAGCGGAACCACAGGTCCTATTCCTCTCGGTCCTCCAGGCTGTCCGACCATGACTTACAAAGGGTGGTGAGTAGACTTCTCAAGTCCGAGGCACTGGCCCAAATGCTGCATAGCCCTACTCAACAGCCAGCGGCTATTCCCATCCCTTCTTCTGTTCCTCCTCCGACTCCTTTGAGTTCGGTGCCGGGGCTCGTCAGAGCCATGACTGTCGGTGCGTCGGAGCCGATACCCTCCCTTTCGGCTCCGTCGTCTGCTCCGATTTCCTCTTTGGAGGGATCTCGGCGCCGGGCTTCCCTCGTCGGCTCCAAGGGGGTGAGTGGCATCGGACCCTTGTCCGACCCCGTTCTCCCTCTCGGAGTGTCGGCGCTGGTGAGTTCGGCTCCGACATCGGCCTCGGAGCCCTCCCTGTCAGTGCCGGGGGGGTCCTTGTCTCCTCGGAGTGGGGACCTTCGGCCCTGGCTGATCGGGGCACCTTCAAGGTCATGAGGAGCGTGCTAGACCCCGTGTCTACCCCACAGTCGGCTCCGTCAGCTCCTCCCTCTTCAGTGCCTGTGGTGGTTTCTACCCACCCCCTTGTACCAGACCATAGAGAGCCAACCCCTCAGGTTTCCCCATTGGGAATATCCTCTTCTTCCGAGGCTTCTCCTGATCCGGCAGGGGAACCCCCTCGGAAGAGACAGTGCAAGAGGAAGCACATTGACTCCCCTGAGTCTATCACCTCGGACACCGACTTGGAGGAATCTGAGGGTTCCCCCCTGTCCCCCTCTGAGGATGTCTCTTTTGCTGACATCCTTGAAATCCTTAAACAGAGGGGGAACTGGCCCGCCCTTAACCCTTCAGAGGACGAGTCGGTCTACCTTGAGGCGTTTGGCTCTCACCCTTCCACCTCCTGGGTGTCTCCTCCCTTTGACCCCCTCATGGAAGTGGTGGCAAGGAAGGCGTGGACAGCCCCTGATTCGGTGGAACCTACCCCAAGGAGGCCGTCTAAATTTATTACAGCCCCGAAAGAGAAACAGTTCTTATCTAAAGGCGTCTCTGTTGATGCCATGGTGGTGGCCGCAGCCACTAAGAAGGAATTAGCTGATCCTTCGGTACCTGTCCATCCTCCTAATAAGAAGTCTAGGACCATGGACAGGTATGGTAAGCGGATGTTTTCCTCAGAGACCTTTGCCATGCGGTCGCTGAACTACTTGTGTCACTTCACCCGTCTCCAGAGGGATTTACTCAAAGATGTGGGTGATGCTATGCAGGATCCAACAGCTGAGGGGTTCCAAGACAAAATGAACTCCCAGTTGGCAACCCTGAATTTGATTGTCAACTCCTCCATGTGGCTTATCTCATATGCGGTCGATGGGGTGAGTAGGGCCACAGGCACAGGTGTAGCTTTACAACACCACGCCTGGATGCGGCTTTCCAATTTTGCGGACCCTTTCAAGGCGTCCTTCACCAATTCCCCCTTTGATGGCTCAACGTTGTTTGGACCTCAGGTGAAGGATACATTGACTAGGTGCAAGCTCTGCCAAAGTTCATGTCTGCATAGCCATAACAGTAACGCACCTTCATGAATATGCAAGGCATGCTACTGTTACTGCTAGGCTTACACAGACATGTTACACTCTGTGTTGGAATAACGCTATTCCTACATGGAATTTAATGAATCCAGGGGTGTGTTTTTTTCAATTACTCTCTATATAATGCTGTATATAATGTCATTTTCTACTGCCTTTATATCCTGAAGCCAAATATGATATTCAGTTTGTGCATGTATATATATATATATATATATATATATATATATTTATATATATATAATATATATATATAAAATATATACATATATATATATATATATATATATATTATATATATATATATAATATATAATATATATATATATATTTTATATATTATATATATATATATATATATATATATTTATATATATATTTTATATATATGTATATATATATATATATTTTATATATATGTATATATATATATATATATTTTATATATATGTATATATATATATATTTATATATTTATATGTGTGTGTGTCTATATTATATCACTGAAGTCTGCAAACAGCGAATGCCACTTGAGCAACACCAATTGAGCGAAGAAGAGGAATATCGAAACAGGGAAAACAAACTAAGACAGGCAAACTGTCATAAAGTGTTTTATGCAGGGGAGCAAGCCTCCCTGCACCCCGACGTGGAGGGCTGCACCTCCCCAAACCCCTGCTACTTAAATATACCAACTCCAAGATCACACTATATTGAAGTAAAGGGGAAAACCAGGGGATTCATCATGTTTATATTTAGTTTTCATTTTTGAAGGTTTTCAAAATGCA
>NC_056747.1:438332150-438350485 GCF_019279795.1 Protopterus annectens | reverse complement strand
GACCAAAACACTAAAGGTGGAGGAGTGTCCATATTCACCAAGGATATTCACACCTCCAGGCTAGTTGCCCAATACAATGCATCTGAAATTCTCCAGGTGCAACTAACACTAGGTAAGACTGCAATCCAAATTGTAGCTTGCTACAGATCCCCCACCATACCCCAAGATTCTCACTACACCTTCCTAAACATACTGGAAAATATTAAGATACAACCAAACACCCTAATACTGGGTGATTTCAACTACCCTGCCATAAATTGGGAAAACTACTCGGGTACCAACTCCTTTTCCCAACGGTTCTTGGAATTCATAAATTCCAACGCCCTGGATCAACTAATCCATTGTCCCACCAGGGACTCCAATATCCTAGATCTGGTCATTACCAACATGGGAGATAGATGCTCCACACCAGTGGTCACCCCCTCATTGGTCAGGTCTGACCATAAGCAAATCACCCTTGACATCCACATCCCACCCCCCAGTAAGGAAACCTCCTTAAAAAACTTCTCTAAAGCCAACTTCATGCTACTGAAGTCAGAAGTGACAAACTTCACAACACCCACGCAGAAGGGATCTGGAAGTTTGACTGCAGAATCCTACACTAAGGCACTGTACAAGCACATCCACTCGTGCATGAATCGTGCCATCCCAAATAGAACCAAGATGCTCTTCTCCAAAAAAAAGGAAGCCAATCTGGTGGTCCCCTGCTATAAACAAACTATACAACAGAAGGAAGAAACTGTTACAGAAAAGAGGAAAATCCCAGGATGCAAAAAACTCCCTCACCAGCCTCAGTAAGAAGCTGAGATCCCTCATAAAATCCTCAAAAGCTAGTTATGAAAATAAAATTGCCAAAGATTCCAAAGACAACCACAAGGCATTCTATAGTTATGTCAAGAATCTAAATGGCAATGCTCAGATCTGCTCTGAGCTACAACAGAATGGCATTAAATATACTGATCCCAAGGATATTGCCAATATCCTGGCAGATCGATTTAGTGCCAACTTCACCCCCTCTCACCCCCTAAAGGGCCCATCTCAATACCAAAAGATTGCCAAATTCCGATAATCACAGCCACACAGGTAGAAACAGCACTCTCCAAAGCTAAGAATACAGCATCCATGGGACCAGATGACATCCCAGGCTGTGTACTACATGAACTACAAAATGAACTGGCACCCCACCTAAGTGTCATGTTTAATCATAGCCTCACCTCAGGCTTCATGGCCACTGAGTGGCACACAGCTACAGTTATCCCGCTCCACAAGGGAGGATCCGCCTTGGATCCCTGGAACTACCGTCCCATCAGTCTGACAAGCCTGATCTGCAAGGGCATGGAACGCATTATCATGGAACTTATAAACAAAGACATTGGCAACCTTCAAACACTGGACCCCACCCAGTTTGGGTTTGTGAAGGGCCGATCTTGTCTCCTGAATCAGATTGACTTCTTCGAATCGGTCTCCAGAGCTGTGGACGAGGGTAAGGTGGTCCACACAGCCTATCTGGACCTCGTCAAGGCCTTCGACACCATCCCCCACTCTGGAATCATAGATAAACTTACTAAGCTGGGCATAAATCCCTACGTCACTCGATGGGTTGCCAACTGGCTTACTGACAGAACCCAGACTGTAAATGTAGCCGACTCCAAATCCAGCTCCCAACAAGTGACAAGTGGAGTACCTCAGGGTTCAGTCCTGGGACCACTCTTGTTTGGCATCTACTTCTCTGAAGTACAGGCCAACACTAAGGGACTCTGGCTAACAAAGTTTGCAGATGACTGCAAACTGGGAGCCATTATTGAATCCCCAAATGATGTGGATATTCTACAAAAGGGCCTTACAGAAACAGATGCCTGGTGCCAGAGCCATGGGCTCAAGCTTAATGCCAAGAAATGTATAGTTATCCCCTTTGGAAAAAAACATGTACCCATGAACTACCACATAGGTGGCAGGACACTAAACATCGAAAGTGTGATGAGAGACATAGGGACACAAGTGGACAGTGGTCTCACTTTCGATAACCACATCGCCACAACAGTCAGGAAATCCTTCTATGTGGCACACCTCATCACTAAGGGCTTTTCATCCAGAAAAAAAGAGGTCATTGTCCCACTGTACTCATCCCTCACTAGACCCATTATAGAGTATAATGCCCCATTTGGTATGTACCTCACAAGACATCTGCAACAGCTGTAAAGGCCACAGAAACACCTCACTAAAAGAATCACAGGCCTAAAGCAGATGCCATATGCTGACCATCTAAAAAAACTCCAGCTATACTCTGTGGCATATCGTCTACTCAGAGGTGATCTCTGCTTAACATACAAGGCCATGTCAAACCCTGAGCTGTTGGACATGCTCCACTTAAAGAAATCCCAATCCCTCAGAGCCACACGCTCCAGGGATCTAAACCTTATCATCACAATGAACAAAACATGCTGGAGGGATAGGTTCCTGACCCAGAGACTCCCCATACTCTGGAATAGACTGTCCATACATGTCAAGCAGAGCCTCATTGGCCCTCTTCAAAAGGAACCTTGATGATTGGATGGGAGATAGGAAATTCACCCCGGGGATCATGTCAGTCGCCCTGCTAGACAGAGGCCCAGAGAAATAAATATTGTGGGAAGAAATTTCCAGGGAATTGTTATGGCTAGGCTTACATAGGCCATAGGGCCGATAGCCTAGTACCAACCTATGAACATCCTTGCATATCCTGTAAGATGGCACACATGAGAAAAGGAATCCTGTGTGAATAGTACATAGCTGGTACGTGTACTTTAATGGAGGAATAACCAGACCTTTTTTGAACTTGTTCAAAAGCCACTTTATAGCTGGAAGAGGTACTTAAGTGTGTGTAGTGCTAGGCAAAAAAACACAAAACAATCCTGCTGACATTACTGGGCATCAGGCTGACTGTACTAACAAGTACGGGAGAATATTAACAAATGTAAGGTGTACAGTAGGAATGTTTGGAATATGTCAGGTTAGGATATAGAGGCTGTTGTACAACGCCAAGGATACAGTATGGACACACTATGTAAACTTCTAAGTGTCATACTGCAGCTGTAACATTAAAGGGAAATAACAATCACACCTGCCACCACTGTGTATCACCATGTATGAGGGAGTCCTGATGGCCACATCAACATTACTTTCAGGGTTCTTTCTTTGTCAGCTTGATGGCTGCTGCAGCACCGATTTACCATTACCTAACCTGACCTGTAACACACACAACTTGTGCAGATTACTGCATTCTGACAAACATTTGACCTGATACTTCCTAAACATTATTACTGATTATAATGCAATACTGCTGTACCTTTGGACCTTCAAGATACTGCTATAATTATTGAAAATGTAGAATGGTTTGCATATCACTTTAAAAAAAATGTCACAAACAGAAATAGGTCTTAATGGAAACAAACACGGAGACACATTTTACAAATGAAATCTACAAGTTTTATATTTCAACCTATTTATTTTTCTGAATATGTTCCACTGGTGAGAATAAAACATATAAATATACAAAGTAGATATACATATTTCTCTAAAACAATATACAACTGCTGATGCTTCAACCATGAATATTTCTGTGAGCACCAATGAGTTATTTGCTACTATCTGTTACATGAAACAGTGCAGCATGTCCTTTTACACTCATAACACTGATCAAATGCAAATACAGTACTGACACAAACACATATGTAACATGAAGTTTATTATATCGTTTACCCACAATATTTGAAATAAAAAATACACCATAAACCAGTGCATAACATTCTAAAGACATGCAACTGGACCGTTTCTCCCTGGGCCTCCGCTGAAAATAGGCTCTGTGTAGCCTAGTCGGACTTTCTCGGTCAACAAATAATAAATAAAAAAAAAAACATAACTGTAGTAGTGCACACTTTAGAACACTCATCTGGACAGTAACAATGAGGTAGGTAACAAGTATTTTAAAAAGCATCAGCAATAATACCCGTAGTAACATCAAAGTGATAATCTGAATTCACAGTATTCTGTTAATAGTTGCTCAATTCAAAGTTGTAAAATTATGTAATACAAATTGAGTGAGCAAAGCTTGTTAAAGTTCCACATCTATGTCGCTGTATAAAAAGGACAGCACTACCTACTTATTGGGTCTACTTCAGAAGACCAACAGCTCAAAAGACTGAAGCTCAAATGATCAAAAACTCAAAATATAGAACAAATTTTTCATGCAGGGTGCAAGCCACCTACACTTCCCATGTGGGATCTGGAGGGCACAGCCCCTCACACCCCGTTAATTATATATACCAACTCCCAGGACGCACAATACCATTGAAAGGAAAAATTCCACATACTATATTTTAGCCAAGCTAGAATTTCTACTGAATGACCTCTCAAACCTCTTGAATCAGAGGCACATGGGATATCTGCATATATCCCATGTGCCTCTGATTCAAGAGGTTTGAGAGGTTACTCAGTGGAACTTCTAGCTTGGCTGGAGTTTTCATTTATTTTTACTGATTGTTTTTTTCTGTGTGACCTTCTCACTCTTTGTTTTAGTTTGTTAGTCGGGATATTTTGTAGTCACCCTAATGGTAATGGACATCAGCTGGGTATAACAGCCCTGTGTTTCTTATGCTTAGTAAAACACTCTGCTTGTGCTGCGCTGATGAGGTCATAACAAGGCTGAAATATGTATATCCACTGCTAGTGGGGTTTGGCGTTGTTGCTGTTTGTCTTTCGGCTTTTTCCCCATAAGGGGTTGCCACAGCAGAACTCTGATCCGCTAATGATTGGCAGTAGGTTTTTTACGAAACACCGAGGTGCCAGCTCGACGCCCAACCTTCAACGAAGGCACACCCATTTACGCACGCATGTCTTTCGAACACTACCCAACCACGAGATTGCAGACTCCGCACAGAAAGCACTCCCAAGCCAAGATTGACCTGAAATTGTCCACTGAAGTGACTTGAAATGTCATGGGTATTCAGAATCGCTGCATAAATGAAACACCTGATGTTCATAAGGGTCATTTGCATATATCCCATGTGCCTCTGATTCAAGAGGTTTGAGTGGAAGTTCTAGCTTGGCTGGAGTTTTCATTTAGTTTTTACTGATTGTTTTTTATGTGACCTTCTCACTCTTTGTTTTACATTCTATAGTTTGAGTTTTTGATCATTTGAGTTTCAAGCTGTCAGTCTTCTGAAGGAGACCCTACTCATCAAACTCTAGAAGTGTAAAACACTTAGTGTAATACCAGTATCAACTGAAAGCACACTTCTAAAACAAACTGCTTACAATGGAACTGTACATAATGATGCAGAAATCACTGAAATATATGTTGTACCACAATGACACAATGTGCAATTTTTTGTGTCACATCATTGATGACTATGCATATATCTGCAATGTTTCTGACTACATTCATACTCCTACTGGATGTTTCCTTAGGGCATGAGTTACTTATCTGGCTTCATTTGCAGGAACACTACTGCACAATGCAGTCCAATTCCATTAGCATATCACTCTTACATCTACATTATATTTTTGGTTTGTCTTCATTAGGCTACTCACAAAACAGAAACATCCTAGTACTACTTCATTTCCCTATCCTGTACGTTACTCCAGGGAAAGTATACAGTTGCTATGGTCTGTTCTTAGGTTTTCCCTTGACACCAGTCATCACTGCTTGTTTAAGGAAATTCCCTGCACTGCTTCAGTTTTCAGCCTGATTGAACTGCTAGTGTCATTGTACTATATCAGTGAAATATACAAAAATACTGATATTTTAAATAACAAAGTGCAATATATGCCAAAATAAGGTAAAATACAATAGGACAGTGGAGCACTACCATCAAGACAAGAAGTAAGCACTCAAGTAATACTACTGGGTCTTTGCCCTATAACACGGACAGTATGGCTGGTCAACAGAACAACAGTGTTCAGACCCATGAAATGTAATGTCAAATTAGGACAGTGCCACAGATGAAAAAATACACTTGTTTTTAGTGCATCACACTACTCTACTGCTGTTTTTGCTGTATCCATTGCAAAAGAACCTCTTTGCGGTTTTCAAACACCGGTCATCCTTTGTAACACCAGCACATGTGAAATGTAGCCATGTTTTACATACATGGCATTCAATCATCCACTTTATATATGTTGCAGAACCAATGCAGTGTCAACTGTACTTTCTTACACTTTTTTTTCACTAGTTTGTGTGGAAACATCTCTCTCTCATTAATGCATTGAATTAAATATTGTCTC
Organism: Protopterus annectens; assembly: GCF_019279795.1. NCBI lineage: Eukaryota > Metazoa > Chordata > Ceratodontiformes > Protopteridae > Protopterus > Protopterus annectens. Next base: position 438,344,224 of record NC_056747.1, on the reverse strand, counting down.
ATTTCCCTTTGGATAACGTGTATGTTGGACAAACATGATTCATTTACAGGAGCAACAGCATTGGCCACAGCAAAAAAGACCACAGTCACTGGTTCCTATATGTTTTTGACAACACAAAAAAATAATGTCAAGCACTTGATCTGCACCCGCAAATAATGGGGCATTGGTGCTGCGGTAGCGTTGCCGCCTCACAGTAAGACGTCCTGTTTGATTCTCAGCTAGAGCGTCTTCTGTGTGGAGACATGCGTGAATGGGCATACCTTCGCTGAAGGTTGTGTGTCAGGGCCGGCAACTCGGCACGTAAAAATCTACTGCCAATCATTAGCGGACCGGAGTTCCGCTGTGGCGACCCCTAACCGGGAAAAGCCGAAAGACACAACAACAACATTCTAATGAGCTGCTCCTTCAGTGTGTCTGAGATGCCAGAGAATTGTAAAGAGTCATAGACTGTTATACACTTGCCACACCAGCTTGACACAACCCTGTGTGCCCCAAGATGATGAATCTGGATAATCTTTTCAGAGTCAATTTCACTCACAGACTTATGAGCAAGAAGCACAGTGTATATGAAACCACCATAACATGGATTATTTTCTGCAAGTAAATACTGACATGCATTAATGATGCTATCATTGAGCCATTCACAAGTGGAAATGTCATTTTTGTCTCTGTATGTCAGTTTGATTCCATGAATTACTCCAGGTGTCATCTTCATCTTCCACTGTTTCTGACTGTTCTTCCTGAGCTGTCAGCCTGTTACCCGGAAGCAATGATCATTTCTCTGCATCCTCTGTGACTCCATGTAACAGTTCCTCTGGTAGTGTCATTGCGATAACATCATTAACTGACAAGGTATCGACATTGTCTTTGATTGTGTATTTATGTTCTTTGGTATTCTCAGATGTCATTTCAGTACTTTCCCAGACATCAACCTTCTGCATGTCTGTTTTTTTTCCCCAACCCTCTGTACTCTGACATTTTTTCATTCTATATTTTTGTTATGGAAGGGGATGTATTTGTCCATGTGACTGCTGCTTACCAGGTGACTCAATCAGTGGTAAACCATGATCAGCTGATATTTCTGTGTATGCATATTCTGATACTTGTTTTAGCATATCAGAAAGGTTTTGCAGACTTTCATTTGTCACCAAATAAACAGAATCTGTTATTTTCTTTAGGTACTGTGTACACTGCCTGATTACCATGGTTCTCCTACTTCTCCTACATGGCGCCAGGTCAAGTAATGACTGATCTGTTTTCAGTACCTGTATGTGCTCCTGTTTTGCAACTGTCTTCAGATGTCTCCCACTGATCATTGCATGACAGTCTTTATCTAATATAAATAATGGGTTTTGGAATATGAGTTATGAAGGCTATTCCACCTCCATCCATCAATGCAGCGAAAAATGCAACACATGTGCTTGCATGGCAAGAGAAATCTTCTCCAATCTTCACAACTGCATGATGCTGACTCACTGCCCAAATCAACTGTATATGTTTTTCATTATGAGACTCACTTTTTATTTTGAACATTCCACTTCGATCACTTACAGATGTTATATATGCGTATTGCCCAGAGTATTAAAGTACCTCTGCATTACATGTAAAACAAAGTCTTGTGGGCGATTCTTCAAAAATGCTGGTATCTCCTCATTGTATTTATATTTCTCATATCCTTGGGCATTACGCTGAACATATCTAAATGAAAAAAAAAATAGAAATAAAACCAATGAAATATGGTAAATTCCACAGTAAATACAGTTAGCATTATTTGGTGTTCTTGTCATAATTGTGGTTGTCTTCTCAGACCATTACAGGAGACCTACCAGATATCACTGGTACTGTAAGTTATTCTGCTAGAAATTTCATGTATGACACTCTCCCATATCTACATATGTTATCCGGACCCTACTGAAACTGAACAGCTAATATATACTACTTATTTCCCATGGAATTCAATAATCAAGTATTTTTACACATCCATACCCTAAAGTTTTCCATTTCTCAAACCTGGAAAAGAAAAAAGTACATGCAAAAACAGAACATCATTCTAGTTCCTTCATTGAAAATCTCATAAAATGACATGCAACTATGACAACATTAGCACAGGCAATACAGTTTTGCTGTGCTGTTTTACTATACACTATAATCTAAGTATTACATACATTATTGATTAACTTTTTCCACTGGGGTAGTCATGCCAGGTCAGTGTGGCAATCTGGCCTGTGTACCAGGTAACATCCCTTACCATAGCCATGAATAATTTCAATTGTGCTGCTATGTACGATGGGAGTGGTGAAATCTAGACTGCGTACCAGGTAACATCCCTTACCATAGCCATGAATAATTTCAATTGTGCTACTATGTACGATGGGAGTGTGATAATCTGGCCTGTGTACCAGGTAACATCCCTTACCATAGCCATGAATAATTTCAATTGTGCTGCTATGTACGATGGGAGGACAATGATAGCATGTAAGACAATGAGGTGAATGGATGCTCTGATCATACAGTGGAATTGAAAGCTCTCTCAGCTGCACTGGAAGATACTGATAATATTCCACAGACACTACTTCAGGAAGTCAAAATAAGTAGTCTGCCTACTGAGTTCTTTTTTAGTTGCAGGAAAAACTAGCTGAAGGTAGGTAGGAGCTTTACTTGGGTAGCAGTTGTGCACTGTTCTAATACATGTACTGTTTCATCTATACATGGATTATCTATCGAAAAGAAAACGTGAAAGACTTGTTGTGTACTAACAGTGATTCAATTTTCATTATGTATATACAGGAATCAGCTGCAGTGTCCCCAGTATTAACTTATGCTGCATTGATGAGGTCAGCAGCAGTAGCAGGTAACTGTACTGTGCCTTGGGGACATCACAGATGTGTGGAAAGCAGTGGAGAAAAACACTTAAAAAGGGGCCTGTTAACAGATGAGACATTTTGTATAGGGTTGTTTTGTTGTTATGGTTTACTATTCAAAATCTAAGGGCATTTGGCATAGTCAGATAGTGATATGCAAGACATTTGAGTATTCACAGATAACTTTCTGTGGTATTTCATGAAAGAAAAACAATGTAGGTAACACTTGCACTTTGTCTTCCAAAAGTTGTCAACAGAACTATGAACAGTCAGTTTTGCAACACTGACTTCAGTGTGGGTGACATTACATTCAATGTACCGGAAACTGTAATAATATTTATGATATTCACCGGTTCTTAAATAAACACATTTACAGAGTGAAGCATGACACGTTTTTGATTCTTTGGAAGTTCTGAATAATACTGTTACCCATGTAGGTGCTAGGGTTACTCTTTAGGCCTGCAAATGCTATACTCAGTATTGTGGGTAAACTATATCCTGCTATTACTGTGGATCTTTAACACATTTAGCCAGTAACATTTTAATCAATGAAAGATGATCTCTGCCAATTGTAGTACCAATATGTGCGAATACACTATAAAACGTCACTCTCATGTCTGTTTTACAAACAGTGGTGTGGGATAACAGTATAGAAGGATTTAGGAGTTATCCTGCAATAAATTTGGTTTACACACTGATGAAGAAGGACAGCTATATAAAGACCATAGACATACCGCCGGATTCAAGAAACTTCCATGCAAGAATAAGCTTTCTTGCACAGAATGGATTGTGTCAGTGTAGAGCAGTAGCACGCCGTGAATATTAATGAAGGTGCGCTGCTGTAGTCGTACACGGACACGATCTGTGTGTATGAGTGCAGGGGGGTGTGTCTGAGACCAGAGCTCTCACAATACACACGCCCCTGCACTCCAGAATTGCCGTTCGGCAATTCAAAAGGAGAGAGGATACCTCTCAACCCCGGAGAGCACAAGCACTGGCCAAATACACAAATGTTGGGAGGACAAATAGGGACACAGTTTAAATACAGAACATACAAACAGAAAGTTGATAGAATAACAGGTTTCGTATTAGCATGAATTTCCAAAGGATGTGCAGACTTAAAATCAACTGTTCTTCATATACACATCCGAAAATTCACACAATATGCCAAACCTGTTATCCCATTAAAAAAACAAAAACAAAATGAAATTTTATATATATATATATATATATATATATATATATATATATATATATATGGGTCTACTTTTCTTCAACGGAAGTAAACTACTTCGAAAAAGAGAAGTAGACCCACACTTACGCAAAAGTGCACTTTTGCAAAGAATGGTTCAATGAACCGTTAAGGAACAGTGGGGAAAGGGAATTTTTGTAGTACGATCTCAGAGTTGGTATATTTAAGTACGGGGGTGCAGGGGGACTTTCCCCCTGCCAAAACATTGTTTAAGGTTTCCTGAGCGGTTGGTTGAAACGATCTTAGCAAAAGTGCACTTTCGGTGAAGTGTGGGTCTACTTTTCTTTTTCGAAGAAGTGTATTTTCGATAAGAAAAGTAGATCTCTCTCTCTCTCTCTCTCTATATATATATATATATATATATATATATATATATATATATATATATATATATATATATATATTTTTTTTTTTTCGTGGCCGCAATGCAGTTTAAGCATAGTTGAGAGGATGTGCACTTAGCTCACCTATGCTTAGCATAGCTTAAATATCTGAAGGAGTTAAATAGGAAAATATCAGCTACACAAAAAATCTGAAATAGTGTAGCGGTTAGAGCTGCAGCGTTACAAGCAGGCATTCACGGTTCGAGCCCCAATGAAGTCTTTTCACTTTTATATGTGAAAGCAGTTATAAAAGTCATATCTTGTAATAAATGAGGTAGTAAATAATATTTCTCACCCAGGGTAGTGTAGCAGAACCAAGAAAAAAGGTGTCAGTCCAGAAAATATGAGAAATCCCCCATATAAACACAAGTGCCCCATACAGTACAGTAACAAGAAAAAATGTAATGAAAGCACATAGGGAATATCAGGGGAAGGTAAACAAAATTATGTCAGTAATGATGACTCAATCCCATACAGCTGATAGTATATAAAATTAAATTTGAGCCATGTTAAGCAGTGCACAGCTATGCCTAGCTGGTATAAGCATTGCTTACATATAAATGCTAATAAATGAGTAGCCCAGCTAAGTGGATTTGCCCATTGGTAAGCAGTGCTCAACATGCACCTTTAAGCACTGCCAACTTTAGCTAAGCGGGTTTACCCGTAGCTTAGCTTAGCTCGGCATATTCAAAATGGTCCAATCACGGCAAAGTGTGGGAAATCAGACCTATATAAACCTCATAGGCATGAATACAGCCCATAACCTGTTGTAGTTCATCACTGCAGACACCATGGCTGGAGTTGAAGAGGGTTCTCGCTTTAGGGCGCAACGCTTGGGCATTCAAGAGTCCAGGGTCATGGTTGGACTCCTTGTGAAAGACCATCAAGGTAGACTGTTGTAGGGCCAGTACCAGGGCTCCCAATACAAAGTGGAGGCCTGGGACTGTCTCGCAAGTGACCTCACCAGTGCTACTGTTATCCCTCAGACTGGTGAGCAGGTCCGGCACCACTTCACCGATCTGAAGTGTAGGAAGAGGGATCAGTTGATCCAATGGATACAAGACGCTCGGGCACGGAATGTCCCAGATGTGTGTAAGTATCAGTATCAAGTAATGTTCAAGATACTCCACCCTGTGTATGTGATGGATAGGTATGCATAAATGTTTCTCTGTCCCCTGTACAGCTGCAGATGAGAGGGCCATGAACATGGAAGCACACCAGCAGGTTGCAAAGGCTGCATTGCGAGACTGGTGACTACAAATGTAGCTTGCAGTAGTCAAGGCAAATAACAGAAAGGAGTAGACTATCACCTGTCAGCAGTGAAATTTGTGTATTGTTTGCATACCTCTCAATGTACAGACTTTTGCAGAATGTCCAGACGTCTGCCTTATATTTTTGGTCCATTTCCCATAAAATTGTGGCTTTCTGGCAAATCATTAAAGATTGAAGTTAGAAAATAATGGCAGACATGAGATTTTCAAACTTCATACCCTTCAGAAAATTCATGGTAATGCAAAACCTGTTATTCTATCAACTTTCTAAGTTTGTAAGAACAATATTTCAAATGTGTCCCTATTTGCACCACTTTTTGTATGGCTTTGTCCAGATGTCTTACTTTAAGATGTTGAGAGGTATGATTGTTTGTACTGAATAAATGACAAATTAACATAGTAATACTAATGTACTGGGTATATAACAATTAAAGTGTGTTTACCTGTCAATAAAAGTCTGAACCACAGACTGTTGTATTTCATTTGTTATGTGTCATTAAGATTATAAATGTGTACAGCTTTTGCACAGCAACTATTGGTCTGATAGCATTAAGTAAGTGAGGCTCAATTGGCAAAGATTCTGGAGCTGTAAAACAGATTAACTATAAGAAATGTTCCATGCACCAAGATCTGATAACTAGAAGTTATGTACTCACCATAACGTTCGATGTATGTGGTCCATCTCGCCTCACATTCTTACTCACGGGTTCGGAGCCGAATATCGGCTCCGACTCGGCCAACTTAAATATTCTAGCACGAAGTCTCTAATTGACTGGGCTAACCTGGTATCCCATGTTGCACTGCTCCCTAGCCCCAGATCTAGTTTGCAGCGATCCACAGACACACCTCATGCACAACCACAGTTCAGGAAGGTAGAACACTATCCAGGATAGCCAAGAAAAAAACAACCTATACTGAAGGGTACTCAAGACTAATGTCACCTCCAAATCCTCCAGGTGGGGGGATAGGTGGGAGGGTACGTAAGAATGTGAGGCGAGATGGACCACATACATCGAACGTTATGGTGAGTACATAACTTCTAGATGTTATGTGGTCCAATCTCGCCTGGCAAATCATTAAAGATTGAAGTTAGAAAATAATGGCAGACATGAGATAAGCCTACATTCTTACTCACGGGACAGTGTCCCCAGCACCTCAATCCTGGGAGGCTCAATGGAAGATACTCCTGAGAACTGTGGAACCAAAGGAAGCCCGGCCCTTAGAAGCCACGTCTAATTTGTAATGAGTGATAAAGGTGTGGGAAGAAGCCCACGTGGCCGCAGCGCAAATATCATCCAAAGATAGCCTGGAATGGTAAGCTACTGATGTGGAAACAGCCCTGGTAGAGAGAGCCTTGATGGGGAAGGGTACATTTCTGCCTGCTGACGAATATACATAGGAAATGCAATCAGAAATCCATCTGGAAATAGTAATCTTAGAAATAGGGGAACCTGTTCTATTTTCTGAAAAGGACACAAACAGTTGGTCAGACTTTCGAATATGTTTTGTTCTGTGTAAGTAAAATCGTAGCTGCCTGTGTATGTCCAACTGATGAAACCTAAACTCCACCTTGTTGGAAAATTGAGGGAAGAAAACTGGCAGCTCAATAGACTGATTGAGATTAACGGCAGAAGTTACTTTCGGAAGAAAGGATGGATTAGGTCTCAAGGAAACCCTGTCCTTATGAAAAATTAAATACGGGGGTTTGATGGACAGCACTTGAATCTCCGACACCCATCTGGCTGATGTGATGGCTATTAAGAATGCAGTCTTCCAAGACAGAAACTTTAATTCACAGGTGGCAGCCGGCTCGAAAGGTGGTGAAGTCAGGGCTTGTAAGACAAAATTTAGATCCCATGGCATGATGGGTTCTGACACAGGAGGCCGGAGTAACAAGGTGCCCCTCAAAAAGGCCTTACATAGTTTGTGAGCCATGAGAGAAGGTTCTTAAGAGGTATGAAAATTAGAAATAGCGGCCAGCTGGACCTTAATGGTCGCAGGAGCAGAACCCTGTTGAAAAAGTATGGATAAAAAATCCAAGACAGCAGGGATGGGGGCTGTGAAAGGATCCAGTCCCTGGGCCTGAGCCCAAATTGAAAATCTTTCCCACTTGCTGGAATAAATCTTCCTGGTAGAAGATTTATGAGAAGAAGATAAAATGTGTACTACCTCAGGTGAAAAACAATGAAGTCTGACTAAAGATGGAAGTGGAGTAGCCAGGCTGTCAGGGAGGGATGGGACTGTCCCGACATGTGTGTCAGTAGGTCTGGTGCTGGGTCCAGAATCCAAGGACTGTCCACTGCATACTGATGAAGAAAGGAGAACCATACTTGGCGAGGCCAGTGTGGAGCAATTAGAATCATCTTGCTTCCCGAGGAAATGGCTTTCTGAATCACTCTTGGTAGCAGAGGAAACGGAGGGAAAGCATAGAGCAGACCGAGAGGCCAATCGTGGACTAGAGCGTCCCTGGGTGACTCCCCCTGTGGGGGGATCAGAGTGAAGTAGTTGCTGCACTTGGTATTGTGGGGGTTGGCAAAAAGATCGCAGCAAGGCTGACCCCACCTGTTGAAAATCTGTTCCGCCACTCGGCAGTTCAGGGACCACTCATAAGGCATCAGAATAGATCTGCTTAGCCTGTCTGCTATCACACTGGCCTTCCCCGGAATGTGCATTGCCACTAGGAACCGTCGGGAAGACACTGCCCACTGCCACACTCGCATGGCCTCTCTGCAGAGTGGGTAAGATCTGGTTCCCCCTTGCTTGTTCGGGTACCACACCATGGACATGTTGTCCGAGTGAATCGCAATCGTTCCCAGGGGGAGAGAGCTCTGAAGTGCTTGCAACGCCAGTAACACCGCTCTCATCTCTAGAACATTGATGTGCAGCTGTACCTCGTGATCTTGCCACGTGCCTTGGACCGTCCTGCCAAGATAATGCCCCCCCACCCCATCTGGGAGGCGTCCGTGGTCACCGTGGTGACAGGTGACATAGGAATAAACGGATTCCCTCCGTTCAGGTTGGTGGAGCGTAGCCACCAACGAAGTTCCTGTTTGCACCGATCGGTGAGTAGGATCAAATGGGACAGGGGAAGTTCCTGAAAGGACCATTGGGCAGAGAGGAGCCACTGCAGAAGCCTCATGTGTAATCTGGCTAGAGGCACTAACATGATGGTGGCTGCCATGGATCCCAGTAGCTGTAGAACCCATCTGGCCTGAACCTTCCTGAGGGGTAACAACGTGCAAACCTGACTCTGCAAGACTTCTATCCTTTCTTGGGGCAGGAATGCCCGCATATGAACGGTGTCTAGCTCTGCGCCTATAAATGTGACATGCTGTGAGGGCAGCAAGGCAGACTTTTCCCAATTCAAGGTAATTCCTAGTTGATGACAAAGGGCAATGGTCATTTCCCTGGCCTGAATGAGAAGATGCCTGGTGGGGGCGGTGAGGAGCCAATCGTCCAGGTATGGAAACACTTGGAATCCTTGACGTCTCAGGTGAGCTGTCACCACTGCCAAACACTTGGTGAACACCCTGGGGGCTGTGGTGAGACCAAAGGGCAGGGCACGAAACTGGAAATGACTGGCTCCCAGCCAGAAGCGTAAGTGACTCCTGGATGCCCTGTCCATTTATATACGGTAGTAAGCATCCTTGAGATTGATGGAGCACATCCATACTTCTTTTCCCAGTAACGGGAAAATAGACTGAAGGGTGACCATTCGGAACTTGGACTTTAGAACGTAGTGATTGAGTCGGCTGAGATCCAAAATGGGTCTCAGGTCCCCTGTTTTTTTCGGCACCAAAAAGAGTCTTGAGTAAGTCCCTAATCCGATCTGGTCTGAGGGGACAGGTTGGATGGCTCCTTTTTCCAGCAACTTTGAAATTTCTAGTGTTGCGTGATCCCTTTGACTGGGTGGAACGTCTGGGATCCTCTTGACTGGAGGGGGGGGGTCTGATAACAAGGGGATGGAATAACCTCCGGTAACTATTCGAAGCACCCACCGATCCTGAGTGATACTTGCCCAGGCTTCCGGGTACAACGAAATGCGGCCCCCGACTGGCTCCGGAATAGCACAGCTGGGCAATACATCAGGAACGATGATAGGAAGACCCACGAAAGGAATCACGGTCTCCCGAATTGCGAGGGCCTCCTCTGCCCCTAGTGCGGCATCTTCCAGAATAACCTCCACCTCCTCTGCCTCTGGAGGGGGACTCACTTTGAGCGGCAGGGAAAAACTTCTGTGACTTTTTGAACCACATTTTCCCTCCTCTCTGAGCCTTGGGATAAGGCCTAGATGGAAGGGAAAAATGGACCCCTACGGCAGACAGGGTCTTTCCCTCTTGCTCGCATCTGGTGAGGGTGTCTTTCACTTTGGTCCCAAAGAGCGAGGAACCATCGAAGGGGGCGTCAGTGAAGGAAGACTTGAAGGCCTCCGCGAAATGACACAGGCGCATCCAGGCTTGCCTCCTGAGGGCTACACCTGAGCTAGCTGCCCTACTCGCCCCTTCGGCTGCATAAGATATGAGCCTCATGGACAAGTTGACAATCGAGCCAAGAGTAGACAACTGGGCGTTAACAGTCTGTGCTAACGCCTCAGGTACGTTACCCGTTAGAGTATCTCCTAACTCCTTAAGGAGATCTCTCTGGAGCCGAGTAAAATGACACACATAATTCAGAGACCTTAGTGTGAAGGTCGCTGAAGAGAGGGTACGCTTCCTGTACCGATCCATGCTCCTGGACTCCTTGTTAGGAGGATGGACGGAGGAAGAAGACTCGGCTACTTCCTGCTGAGTGGCCGCCGCCACCACCATGGCATCCACAGAAACCCCCTTGGACAGGAACTCTTTCCCCGGGGGAGCTGAAAGAAATTTATTAGGGCGTCTGGGTACCAGTTCCACCGAGTCAGGCATCTCCCACACCCTTCAACAAATCAAATCTAGGAGCTCATCGAAGGGTGGAGACACCCAGGAGGCAGAGGGTTGAGCCCCAAAGGCCTTGAGGAATACCGACTCCTCCTCAGAGGGGGTTTTGGATGACCAGCCACCTCTCTGCCTCAAAATCTCCAAGATGTTGGAGAAAGAGACGTCATCGGAGGACAACTTGGGGGACCCCTCTGACTCCTCGAGGTCAGTATCAGAAGTGAGAGACTCATCCTGGGAGTCTATGTGCTTCCTCTTGCACAACTTCTTTCTTGGGGGTTCCTCGGGCACAGACTCCGAGGGGCCCTCAGAAAGTTGGGGACCACTCATGGGGGTATCCCCAGACCTTGGGGCTCCACCGTCGACCGATAGGGGGACATCAGAGGCTCTCGCCGGTGTGGAAGGGGATGGAATGACCGATCCGGGTGATGTCACTGAAGATCTGGCCAGTGCGCTCCTCATGGCCTCGAAGGTGGGTCCCCCCAAATCCGAGGACCGACCAGCCTCCGAGGCCACGACCGGAGCCGGAGTTCCCCGAGCCGAAGCACTGAGAGGGAGGCTCGGAACCGACAAAGGTCCCGAAGTATCCCCCTCGGCCCCGACAGAGGAAACCCGAGTTCCGAAACCAGAGGACGGAGCCGACATGGTTGGAGCCAACGACGGCACCGATAAACCCTTAAGAGGTATCGGAGCCAGCAGAACATCACTCGGAGCAGAACACTCTGGCTCCGAAGACAAGGAGGTGCTCGGAGGAGGAACCATAGGTACAAGCATCGGGACTGGCTCCGGAGCCGACTGGGTCGGAGCCAAAAACAATTTTGCCAACACAGGTGACTGCAGGAGCCTCTGGACCACCCTATCCACATCCAAATCGGAGAGTCTGGAGGATTTGGAGGAGAGAGAAGGTGACTGTGATCTCCTATCTGGAGATCCATGTCGAACACTGGGAGAACGGCTCCTAATAGGATCTAATAGGATTGGAGCCGAGGGTGATTCAAGCACCACAGCTACCTCCTGCGGCCCCGAGGACAATGGAGCCGAGGAGGTAGAATCCAATTTGGTAGTCTTCTCCGGTGGCTCCGATGAAACAGATGGAGCCGGAGATCTCTTCTTGGCCTTAGAAGCCTTGGATTTAGTTTGAGAACCAGAGGAGGAGTCCAAGGACTCCTCAAAGGAAGGCTTCAGAAGACCCTTCAGTATAAGTTTATTTTTCCTTTCCTGTAGCACCCTCGGACTGAAGGCGTGACAAAAGCTACAGGACTCTTGCAAATGTATAGCCCTTAGGCAGTATACACAAACTGAATGTCCATCAGTTATGGACACCTTGTAGCTGCATTTAGAGCATTTCTTAAACCCGGAGGGTTTATGTTCTTTAAGATCCTTCGACATAT
>NC_056747.1:438292706-438326650 GCF_019279795.1 Protopterus annectens | reverse complement strand
TACTCCTTACCCACAGAGCACAATCATAAAGTTTCCCTAATAATCAAACACATTCAAAAACTGAGAAAACTAATAACCTCATGCATATCAAAACTAGCCCTAAGTGGAGACATCCACCCCAACCCTGGCCCTACCATCTCCAACCCCAATCCTCATAATCAGACTAGAAATCAAAACTTCTCCCATATCACAGCCAGTAAAAAGCCAAGTGACTTCCTTCTACTAAGCCTAAATATTAGAAGTATATCCAAGAAGGTCCATGCCACCATAGACTTGTACTCCCCAGATATAGTCATCCTGACAGAAACCTGGCTAAAACCTCACATTACCAGTGAGCAAATACTTCCTACCGGTTACGGCATACTAAGAGTAGACCGACTAAATAAGAAAGGAGGCAGTGTAGCTATAATATTTAAACAGCATCTAAACATCCAGATCTTAAACTTGTCAGCTCCACAAATAGGCAATGAAGAAATATTATATACCAACCTCGAAATAAACCAAAACAAAACCATCAACATAATTGGATGCTACTTCCCACCTGGCCAGAACATCCCTCCACTAGAAAACCTCCTCAGCTGGTCTACCCACCATCTCCCCCAAGAATCTATAATTTTTGGTGATTTCAATATTGACTGGCAATCCTGTTCTGGCAACCATCCAACCCATCATGTAAACCTTCATGGCTTCACCCAATTAGTCCAGTCGCCAACCAGTATAAATAAAAACTCCAGCAAGCACACTACCCTGGATTGGATACTAGTCAGTAATAGCCCCCAGTCATATATAACAGGCTGCTTATCAGATAGCCTCAGTGATCACTCCCAAGCTAAACTTGTCATCTACCATCAAATACGTAAAAAAATAAACTTTAATCCACTCTCATTCATCTCATCCCTCAAAGAATGTAACTGTCATCCTCTAAAGTACCTCAGTCTTGATGACGCAGTTGAATTTTTTAATACTACCTACCTGAGTATCCTTAATTACCATGCCCCCACAACCCTCCCCATGGCTACAGAAAACCACTAAGTCAGAAATTAAAAACAGGGGTAAAGCCTGGGAGCACTGGCGCAAATCCAAAACCCCCTCAACTAGACAGAAATTCCTAGAACTACGCAGTTGAGTCAGAAAGCTAATAAAACAGGACAAGTTCCAATACTACCAGTCTGCCCTAGACTCCTCCTAACACAGCCCCAAACAATTCTGGTCCTCCATAAACTCCATCCTTCACCCAGGTAAAGTCAGTACCCCTCCTTCTAACATCCCTTACTCCTCCAAAAATATTGCTACCTCATTCAACACACACTTCATACAAACCATACTATCGCTAGCTAAAAACAACCCCCCTCCCCTCCAACCCACACCTTCAACTAGTAATCTCCCCACTGCCTTCTCTTTTTCTCCTGTACCTACCTCCAACATAAAAAAAACTCTTAACTAAACTTAAGCCCACCAAGTTAGCAGCAGGCAACCTCCCAAGTGAATACCTACAAATTGCAGCTGATGCTCTGGCCTACCCAGTATCCATCTTGATTAACCAATCTCTGTCAGAAAGTTACATTCCCACACTGTGGAAAGTATCACATATAATTACCCTCCACAGAACTAACCAATTATCACCCCATAGCTATTCTCTCTCCACTCTCCAAAATACTAGAGAGATGCATACACTCTCAGGTCTCAGACTACCTCCTTACTAACAACCTCCTTTCCAATACTCAGCATGGTTTCCGACCAAACCATAGCACCACCACTGCCTTACTCTCCTTTACTAACACTATCCTTCAGCATAAAAGCAATAGCTATCTCTCCTCTGCTACTTTCCTAGACCTATCTAAAGCATTTGACATGGTCCCACACAAACAACTCATCTCTGTCCTCAATAACCTATCCTTCTCTCAGTCACCAACTGGTTTCAGAGTTACCTGTCTGACTGCCAATAATCTGTTGTATGGCAGAATGACATATCTCCCCAACTACCTGTCTCTATAGGGGTTCCCCAAGGAACCATCCTTGGACCCCTACTCTTCTCTGTTTTCACCAATAATCTAACCTCTGCCACCAAACATGGCACACTCATACAATACGCAGATGACTCAACCATCATCTCCTCAGCCCAGTCCCTACCCAAACTGCAAAAAGTCACACAGAAAGCCTTTTCCTCTGTTGAAACTTGATTATCCGATGCCCAATTAATACTCAACCCAAACAAAACTAAACTACTCATCTTCCAACCCACCAAACGTACTCAAAACAACTCCCACTTTAACATCACAGCAAAAGACAACAAAACTATATACCCAACTGAACACACCAAATTGCTAGGAGTGGAAATAGACAATAAACTAAAATTTTACATTCACATATCCATGACCATAAAAAAAGTCCACAAAAAACTAGGAGCGTTATATAGAAATAAGCAACTTCTCACCAAAGCAGCAAAGATTTCAATAGCAAATTCCTACCTTATCTCCACCCTACTTTATGTTTCTCCAGTATATACCAACCTAAGGCAATGCGATCTAAACAAGCTAGAGACCTGCTACAACAAAATTGACAAATTTGCCACAGGGGCATCCTACCGTAGTCACCACTGTCTCTCACTTGCTAAACTGGGCTGGCTTGAACTCCCTCACCTCCTTCAATGGTATCAACTCTCACTCACCCACAAACTAGTAAACCATCCACTAAATGTCCTATCCCTCCAGAATCTACTCCAACCCTATCGCACCACCAGACCACTAAGATCCAGCAACAAAAATCACTTGCAGATCACTAAAGCCAGTAACTCTGCTGGTGAAGCACTATTCTCTTGCGCCATAGCCAAATTATGGAACTCCCTCCCACCCACAATTACCTCCGTACCATCATGCACCCACTTCAAAACTTTACTAAAAGCACACCTAAAACATGCTGGCTATGCCCTTGCAACTCCCACTCTAATATTACCCACCCCATCCAACCACTACCTTTCTTTCCACCCCACTAATAACTTGATTATAGCAAGCTCAGATGCTCATAAGCCTAGTACTTATTATACAGCAGGAACTACTTATTGTAACATTTGTTAATGTCGGTTATGTACTTCACAGATAAAGATTCTAGTTGTCTACTGATGTACTATGTTCTTCATCTGTAAATATGTTTTGTAATTAATTGCTATGTTAATCAAATTGTTAATCGCTATGTAATCCAATGTAACTACTGTCTGTTTATTTTAACTGTGGAGCTTTTCTCCCCAGGCCTCCACTGAAAATGGACCTACGTCCAGTCGGATACTCCCGGTCAACAAATGTAAATAAATAAATAACATAACATAGGGAGAGACTTATTTTATATAATTTTGTATATCATTTTATATATATATATATATATATATATATATATATATATATATATATAAAATGTGTCTATGTTTCCACCGAGCTTTCTCACTATTATTGTATGCCTCTATTGCATGATATATTTTACAAAATAAGAACAATTCCTACAGCTCAGATGATGTAGTGGTATGTTCTCGGACTTTAGTGCACATGGTCCTGGGCCCAAGACATCATTAATGTTAAATGAGCAGACTGCATGATAACAATGAAATGACAATAATAATTCCTATAGCTGGGATGGTGTAGTGGTATGTTCTCTGACTCCAGTGTACAGGTTCCAGGGTTCAAATTCTTGCATGGCTGATTATTGTTTCTGGGCAGAACATGGTCTGTTGCATACACAATGATAGCATGCTGCTGCTTACAGCCACTTACTGATGTCCCTTGCCTTAGTAGTACCTTAAGACAAGTATCATCCCAGAACCTCTATGGTGTATCTGATAAATGAATAACAATGTAGTAGCAACAAATAGATTGGTAGGACTTGTCATCACAGCCCTGGCAAATGTAAAAATGTGTGTAGGTTAAAGATTTTGGGGCCATTCACACTCAGTACATTCACATTGCCCTACTTTAGCAGTCCTGCAGATGTCAGTCACCTTAGACATACCTTTCAGTCACCCTGAGCGCTGTAAGCTCAGTGGTGCATGTAGTAACTGTTATGTTCCAGTTCAATACCCTAGTTAGGTAGAGGTTTGTTATGTCAAGTGTGTGTGTGTGTAGGGTAAACTATTTTGTGGTTTCTCTCACCCAGTACAACACTCATTGGCATACATTACATGGGCTGGTGATGTTTCTCACCTTAGAAGTACCTTGGGACAGCATCTACTCTATAAGCTCCATGGCCTTTCACCATGTAGCCCACTGGACACCTGCAACAATTATAAAAAGGCTGCAAATGTATCCCACAAAAATAATCCCATGTGTTACACACATGCCATTTATGGATGGACTGCTATACCCCCAATGAATCCCTGTACCATACCGACTACATAGGTGTGAACACTGTCTGGCATACACAGCCATGTCTCACTAAATCCAGTCAGAAATGCAACATTTGGGGTTACCAGTCTGTCCACACAACATGCACCAGAGACCTCAACCACACATCCACACTACAAAGTCAGTCTGCCTGTAGTGTGGACGTGGCTTGCTGAAATGCCTAGCAGCTCTGTGCATTTCCCCTACTGTGATGTTATGTCCAGATATTTGTCAGTTGTACTGTTGCCTTGCCCCCATAAGTGTTGTGTATTTCTGACACAGCAGTGCAATGATGTGATGATTTCAGTCACTAACTACTGGGAAGTAATTGGGTTTTTGACTTGTGTTATTCCACTTTTTATATGTTGGAACAGACAGGAGGGTGTTACTTTATCAGTTTTGTCAGATCATCTACTCCAGTATGTCAGATATGTCCACATTTTCTTGGTTTCCCCAGCCCCCTTTGTCAGGCTTGGTGATTTATTGCATTAAGGGGTTCTGAGCATACCTCATTATTGTCCATTTTTCTGGTACATCACTGTGATGATGTGAGGATTCCTGTCAATAAATGATGACATACATTTCAGTTTTATAACACACATCCTTCTGCACATCCATGCTGGCAGAAATCCTGTTACTTTAGCAACATTCTGCAGTTATAACTGCAGTACTTATATTTTGTCCTATTCTTGGCCCATTGTCCCCCCATTTTGACAGCCTTTGTCCAACATTCTTGCAGTAACAGGTGATGAGGTATGACTGCAGTACATATCATGAGCATATATATATATATATATCTATATATTATGTTTATAAATATATATATATATATATATATATATATATATATATATCTATATATTATGTTTATAAATATATATATATATATATATATTGGTCTACTTCTCTATCGAAATGTCATCATTTAGAAAAAGAGAAGTAGACGATCACTTACACGAAAGTGCACTTTCACGAATATCAATTCAACGAACTGATAAAAACAAAGTAAACACGAAAAACAGTGTTTTGCAGGGGGGGCAAGCCCCCCATGTGAGGGACCACTACATAAATATACTAACTCTGAGATCGCACTACAGTGGGGAAGCAGGTAAATTCTGTTTTCCCCACTGTAGTGTGCTTCAGTGCCACAGTGTTTCTTAGCGGTTCGTTGAACTGATATTCAAGAAAGTGCACTTTTGTTTAAGTGCACTTTCGAGTAAGTGATCATCTGCTTCTCATTTTCAAAATGATGACATTTCAATAAAGAGAAGTAGACCCATATATTTATATATATATATATATATATATATATATATATATATATATATATATATATACCCACACACACAATTTTATTTTATATGTCTAAATCTATAGTTGTATAAATATATATATGTACATGTTCTACATGTCTTTGCTTCATATGTATATCTCTATATATCTGAAGTATATACTTTCTCCATAGTTATCTATTACCATAAACATCTATAGGTGTATATTTACATATACTAAACATGAATGACTCCAGAGTTTTTTCCCTGCTATTCCATACCTGATCTGAATGATATATTTGAAAAAGCAGCATAGATTTCTACAGCTCAGATGGTGTAGTGGTATGTTCTCTGACTTTACTGTAGAAAATCCTGGCTTTTTCATTAATGTTAAATGTGCAGCCTGCATGATATGTTTGTAAAAGCAAAAACACTTCCTGTAGCTCATATGGTGTAATGGTATATTTTCTGACTCTAGTGTTCAGGGTCCTGGGTTCAAAACTTTGCAGGGTTTATTATTTTGTTGCTGGGCAGAACACTGGCTGATGGAGACAGGGTGATTAAGGCAGTTGTAAGCAGGTTTTTGTGGTTTTGCATGAAGCTAAGCGTTGCCAACACATGGTTAAACGTGAAAATGCTTAATCTGTGTAGATATCGCTAAGCTTCACGCAAAACCATGTAAACGTGCTTACTGCTGCTTACTCCGTCTTACCCCTGCACTAATTTCTTTAAAAGAAAAAAAAAGGGTGATAGGAAAGTGGTGAAAAAAGAGGCATGCAGAGGGAAAAAAAAGATGAAAGATAACTAGGAATGTGCAGGACGGGAGTAGGGAAGGTCCATAGCAGTCCATTTCTCCTACAGCAACAGCTGTGCACTTCTACAAAAGTTTGAGATAAATTTGGACACTTGAACCCCTGAGAGTGGGGTGAGCACAATAGTAATATGTTGTCAAGCAAATTGGACCAGATTACTTGTCCAGTGGACACGTATGCAAAAAGGACAGCTATGTATGGGGTATAATTCTTTTTGGGGAACAGATTGCTTTTTTTTAAGGTGAGAGTGGGATGTTGGGGAAGGATAGTGGGTATAATTGGGGAGGTAGGTTGGGTAGGAATACAGACAAGACAGCAAATAGGGGTGGTGTTGGACATGTGGGGGGTAAAAACCTTGGACGTGGAGGCTGGTTGTGAATTGAAAGCGCATGAACCCACATATGGATACAGTGGGACTGAGGTCCCCACCCATGGGCAGTCACCACTGCACCTTCACAGTCCCAAAGGTAGTTGTGCTGGGGGCTGAGCAGGAGAGAAAGGCTGACCCTCAAGATGTGCCACAAGGCCCTCAAGCTGCCATAGCTGACTCTGAACTCCTTTCAAAGCTCAGTACACACCAGACCCTGGACCTGAGAATGGGTGACAGTCTCCTGTTCATGCTCACTCCGGGGGGGGACGAGCCCCATCCCCTAAGGTGATTCTGCCCAAGGGTGGTTGCAGGACCAGCGGACCAGGAATATCTGTGGTGGGTCCCAGACATGCTGGAGCCTGGTGCCACAGCCAGATTAGGCAGGACAGGTGGATCCGCTGGGATCGACCTTCCCAGATGGGCTATTGTGTTGAGATTTTACAGCATATGTTGGTTAGTCATGAACAACGTAATTCCAGGATTAGTTGTAACAGCATGCATGGGTGTTCCAGGTGAACCCATAAAACAAGTTTCCAGCAGTTGCATAGCAAACAGAACACATGCAGATTTGGAAGCACAGTGGATATAATAACAGCATGCAGGTTACATTGATAGCAACAGGCCACCAATGATATTATTTCAACAGGGTCCATTAATATTCAAACATTTAAATAGGTGTAGAACAATAGGAAATATGTCCCAACAGTAGGTTTGGTAAGGAACATACCCATTGATTTATGTGGTTAGATTAGTGTTGCAGATAGAGTGGGGGGATAGAGAGAGATAGCAACTGTATATGTTTCAGTTGCTCACAACTGTTCTGATAATTAGTCTAATCACTACTCTCCAGATATGCACTCACATTACATCTACCTATGGCCTTGGGGTTGGGCAGTAGGTGTTGTACACAGTGTATGACTACAGACTTCATACAGCTAATATTATGAATGCACTTTCCTTGTGAAACCTGTGGAGGAAATGTATATTAACACTACCTGACTGTTTCTACACATATTCACATATTATTGGGTGAAAATATGCATATGGCTTACTGCCACTCCTGGGATTTGAACCCTGCCTGTTTGTTCAAAAATGTACCATGAGGCTGTGTTTGATCACAACCAGCTGTTGCTTTGTTGTTTTAAATTCTTTGACTGTTGTTTACCTATTACTCTGGTACGGACGGTTGAAATTCTGACATTTATGCATGGCCAACAGTTGTTATACTGTATAATCACACTTTCAGGTAGTACATTGCAGAAAACAATGGTTAACAAATAACATTAATATTCATTTATCAGATCCTGGTGCATGGAACATTTCTTAGAGTTAATCTATTTTACAGCTCCAGAATCTTTGCCATTTGAGCCGCACTTACTTAATGCTATCAGACCAATAGTTGCTGTGCAAAAGCTGTACACATTTATAATCTTAATGACACATAGAAAATGAAATACAACAGTCTGGGGTTTAGCCTTTTATTGACAGGTAAGCACACTTTAATTGTTATATACCCAGTACATCAGTATTACTCTGCTAATTTGTCATTTATTCAGTACAATCATACCTCTCAACATCTTAGAGTAAGACATCTGGACAAAGCCATACAAAAAGTTGTACAAATAGGGCCAAATTTGAAATATTGCTCTTACAAACTTAGAAAGTTGATAGAATAACAGGTTTTGCCTTAATATGAATTTTCTGAAGATTATGAAGTCTGAAACTTACATGCCTGCCATTATTTTCTAACTTCAATCTTTAATGATTTGCCAAAAAGCCACAATCTTATGGGAAACAGACCAAAAATATAAGGCAGGCATCTGGACATTCTGCAAAAATCTGTACAGTTGAGAGGTATGCAAATAATACACACATTTCACTGCTGACAGGTGATAGTCTACTCCTTTCTGTTATTTGCCCTAACTACTGCAAGCTACATTTGTACTCACCAGCCTCGCGACCCAGCCTTTGCAACCTGCTGGCATGTGCTTCCATGTTCACGGCCCTCTGATCTGCAGCTGTACAGGGGACAGAGAAACATTTATGCATACCTATCCATCACATACACAGGGTGGAGTATCTTGAACATTACTTGATACTGATATTTACACACATCAGGACATTCCGTGCCCGAGCGTCTTGTATCCATTGGACCAAATGATCCCTCTTCCTACACTTCAGATCGGTAAAGTGGTGCCGGACCTGCTCACCAGTCTGAGGGATAACAGTAGCACTGGTGAGGTCACGTGCGAGACAGTCCCAGGCCCCTCCACTTTGTATTGGGAGCCCTGGTACTGGCCCTACAACAGTCTACCTTAATGGTCTTTCACAAGGAGTCCAACCATGACCCTGGACTCTTGAATGCCCAAGCATTGCACCCTAAAGTGAGAACCCTCTCCAACTCCAGCCATGGTGCCTGCAGTGATGAGCTACACCAGGTTATGTGCTGTATTCCCACCTACGAGGTTTATATAGGGCTGATTTCCCACACTTTGCCATGATTGGACCATTTTGAATATGCTGAGCTAAGCTAAGCTATGGGTAAACCCGCTTAGCTAAAGTTGGCAGTGCTTAAAGGTGCATGTTGAGCACTGCTTACCAATGGGCAAATCCACTTAGCTGGGCTACTCATTGCTTAGCATTTATATTTAAGCAATGCTTATACCAGCTAATGCATAGCTGTGCACTGCTTAACATGGCTCAAATTTAATTTTATATACTATCAGCTCTATGGGATTGAGTAATCATTACTGACATCATTTTATGTTTACCTTCCCCTGACATCCCCTATGTGCTTTCATTACATTTATTCTTGTTATTGTACTGTATGGGGCACTTGTGTTTTTATGGGGGATTTCACATATTTTGTAGACTGACACCTTTTTTTGGTTCTGCTACACTACCCTGGGTGAGAAATATTTACTACATCAATTATTACAACATATGACTTTTATAACTGCTTTCACATATAAAAGTGAAAAGACTTCATTGGGGCTCGAACCGTGAATACCTGCTTGCAAAGCTGCAGCTCTAACCGCTTCACTATTTCAGAGTTTTTGTGTAGATGATATTTTCCTATTTAACTCCTTCAGATATTTAAGCTATGCTAAGCATAGGTGAGCTAAGTGCATATCCTCTCAACTATGCTTAAACTGTATTGCCCCCCCCCCAAAAAAAGTGCACTTTTGCTAAGATCGTTTCAACAAACCACTCAGGAAACCTTAAACAATGTTTTGGCAGGGGGCAAGCCTGCCTGCACCCCCCCATGTGTGGAGTTGTGCCCCCCACACCCCCGTACTTAAATATACCAACTCTGAGATCACACTGCAATGGGGAAACAGGTAAATTCCCTTTCCCCACCATTCCTTAATGGTTCTTTGAACTGTTATTCACAAAAGTACACTTTCGCATAAGTGTGGGTCTACTTCTCTTTTTTGAAGTAGTTTACTTTCGCTGAAGAGAAGTAGACCCATATATATATATATATATATATATATATATATATATATATATATATATATGTGTGTATGTGATTTCATTTTGTTTTTGTTTTTTTTTATGGGATAACAGGTTTGGCATATTGTGCAAATTTTCAGATGTGTATATGAAGAACAGTTGATTTTAATTCTGCACATCCTTTGGAAATTCATGCTAATATGAAACCTGTTATTCTATCAACTTTCTGTTTGTATGTGGTGTATTTAAACTATGTCCCTATTTGTCCTCTCAACATTTGTGTATTTGGCCAGTGTTTGTGCTCTCCGGGGTTGAGAGGTATCCTCTCTCCTTTTGAATTGCCGAATGGCAATTCTGGAGTGCAGGGGGTGTGTGTATTGTGAGAGCTGTGGTCTCAGACACACACCCCTGCACTCATACACACAGATTGTGTCCGTGTAAGACTGCAGCAGTGTGCCTTCATTAATATTCATGGCGTGCTGCTGCTCTACACGGACAAAATCCATTCTGTGCAAGAAAGCTTATTCTTGCATGGAAGTTTCATGAATCTGGGGGTATGTCTATGGTCTTTATATAGCTGTCCTTCTCCATCACTGTGTAAACCAAATTTATTGCAGGATAACTTCTAAATTCTTCTATACTGTTATCCCACACCACTGTTTGAAAAACAGACATGAGAGTGATGTTTCATAGTGTACTCGCACATGTTGGTACTACAATTGGCAGAGATCATCTTTCATTGATTAAAATGTTACTGGCTAAATGTGTTAAAGATCCACAGTAATAGCAGGATATAGTTTACCCACAATACTGAGTATAGCATTTGCAGGCCTAAAGAGTAACCCTAGCATCTACATGGGTAACAGTATTATACATAACTTCCAAAGAATCAAAAACATGTCATGCTTCACTCTGTAAATGTGTTTATTTAAGACTCGGTGATTATCATAAATATTATTACATTTTCCAGTACATTGAATGTAATGTCACCCACACTGAAGTCAGTGTTGCAAAACTGACTGTTCATAGTTCTGTTGAAAACCTTTGGAAGACAAAGTGCAAGTGTTACATACATTGTTTTTCTTTCATGAAATACCACAGAAAGTTATCTGTGAATACTCAAATGTCTTGCATGTCACTATCTGACTGTGCCAAATGCCCTTAGATTTTGAATAGTAAACCATAACAACAAAACAACCTTATACAAAATGTCTCATCTGTTAACAGGCCCTTTTTAAGTCTTTTTCACCACTGCTTTCCACAGATCTGTGATGTCCACAAGACACAGTACAGTTACCTGCTACTGCTGCTGACCTCATCAATGCAGCATAAGTTAATACCGGGAACACTGCAGCTGATTCCTGTATATGCATAATGAAAATTGAATCACTGTTTGTACACAATAAGCCTTCCACATTTTCTCTTCGATAGATAATCCATGTGTAGACAAAACAGTACCTGTATCAGAACAGTGCACAACTGCTACCCAAGTAAAGCTCTTACCCACCTTCAGCTTGCTTTTCCTGCAACTGAAAAAGAACTCAGTAGGCAGACTACTTATTTTGACTTCCTGAAGTAGTATCTGTGGAATATTATCAGTATCTTCCAGTGCAGCTGAGAGAGCTTTCAATTCCACTGTATGGTCAGGGCATACATTCACCTCATTGTCTTACATGCTATCATTGTCCTCCCATCATACATAGCAGCACAATTGAAATTATTCATGGCTATGGTAAGGGATGTTACCAGGTACACAGGCCAGATTTCCACACTGACCTGGCATGACTACCCCAGTGGAAAAAGTTAATCAAGAACGTATGTAATAATTAGATTATAGTATATAGTAAAATAGCACAGCAAAACTGTATTGCCTGTGCTAATGTTGTCATAGTTGCATGTCATTTTATGAGATTTTCAATGAGGGAACTAGAATGATGTTCTATTTTTGCATGCACTTTTTTCTGTTCCAGGTTTGAGAAATGGAAAACTTTGAGGTATGGATGAGTAAAAATACTTGATCATTGAATACCATGGGAAATAAATAGTATATATTAGCTGTTCAGTTTCAGTAGGGTCCGGATAAAATATGTAGAAATGGGAGAGTGTCATACATGAAATTTCTAGCAGAATAACATACAGTACCAGTGATATCTGGTAGGTCTACTGTAATGGTCTGAGAAGACAACCACAATTATGACAAGAACACCAAATAATGCTAACTGTATTTACTGTGGAGTTTAGCATATTTCATTGGTTTTATTTCTATTTTTTTTCATTTAGATATGTTCAGCTAAATGCCCAAGGATATGAGAAATATAAATACAATGAGGAGATACCAGCATTTTTGAAGACTCGCCCACAAGACTTTGTTTTACATGTAATGCAGAGGCACTTTAATACTCTTGACAATACGCATATATAACATCTGTAAGTGATCGAAGTGGAATGTTCAAAATAAAAAGTGAGTCTCATAATGAAAAACATATACAGTTGATTTGGGCAGTGAGTCACCATCATGCAGTTGTGAATATTGGAGAAGATTCCTCTTGCCATGCAAGCACTTGTATTTTTTTGCTGCATTGATGGATGGAGGTGGAATAGCCTTCATAACTCATATTACGAAAACCCATTGTTTATATTAGATAAAGACTGTCATGCAATGATCAGCGGGAGACATCTGAAGACAATTGCAAAACAGGAGCTCGTACAGGTACTGAAAACAAATCAATCATTACTTGACCTGCCGCCATGTAAGAGAACCATGTTAATCGGGCAGTGTACACAGTACCTAAAGAAAATAACAGATTGTTTATTTGGTGACAAATGAAAGTCTGCAAAACCTTTCTGATATGCTAAAACAAGTATCAGAATATGCATACGCAGAAATACCAGCTCATCATGGTTTACCACTGATTGAGTCACCTGGTAAGCAGCAGTCACATGGACAAATACATCCCCTTCCACAACGAAAATGTAGAAAGAAAAAATGTCAGAGTATAGAGGGTCAGGAAAAAAAACAGACCTGCAGAAGGTTGATGTCTGGGAAAGTACTGAAATGACAGCTGAGAATACCAAATAATATAAATACACAATCAAAGACGATGTCGATACCTTGTCAGTTAGTGATGTTATCGCGATGACACTACCAGAGGAAATGTTACATGGAGTCACAGAGGATGCAGAGAAATGGTCATTGCTTCCAGGTAGCAGGCTGACAGCTCAGGAAGAACAGTCAGAAACAGTGGAAGATGAAGATGATACCTGGAGTAATTCATGGAATCAAACTAACATACAGAGACAAAAATGACATTTCCACTTGTGAATGGCTCAATGATAGCATCATTAATGCATGTCAGTATTTACTTGCAGAAAATCATCCATGTTGTAGTGGTTTCATAGACACTGTGCTTCTTGCTCATAAGTCTGTGAGTGAAATTGACTCTGAAAAGATTATCCAGATTCATGATCTTGGGGCACACAGTGTTGTGTTAAGCAGGTGTGGCATGTGTATAACAGTCTATGACTCCTTACAATTCTCTGGCATCTCAGACACACTGAAGGAGCAGCTCATTAGAATGTATGCTCCATTATTTGCGAGCGCACATCAAGTGCTTGACATTAATTTTTTGTGTTGTCAAAAACGTATAGGATCCAGTGACTGTGGTCTTTTTGCTGTGGCCAGTGCTGTTGCTCCTGCAAATGAATCATGTTTGTCCAACATACACGTCATCCAAAGGGAAATGCGACAATATTTAATTCAATGCATCGATGAGAGAGAGAGGTGAAGATGTTTCCACACAAACTAGTGAAAAAAAAAAAGTGTAAGAAAGTTCAGTTGACACTGCATTGGTTCTGCAACATATATAAAGTGGATGATTGAATGCCATGTATGTAAAACATGGCTACATTTCACATGTGCTGGTGTTACAAATGATGACTGGTGTTTGAAAACCGCAAAGAGGTTCTTTTGCAATATATACAGCCAAAACAGCAGTGGAGTAGTGTGATGTACTAAAACAAGTGTATTTTCATATGTGGCACTGTCCTAATTTGACATTACATTTCATGGCTTTGAACACTGGTTCTGTTGACCAGCCATACTGTCCGTGTTATAGGGCAAAGATGGTAGTGCTCCACTGTCATATTGTATTTTACCTTATTTTGGCATATATTGCACTTTGCTATTTAAAATATCAGTATTTTTGTATATTTCACTAATATAGTACAATGACACTAACAGTTCAATCAGGCTGAAAACTGAAGCAGTACAGGGAATTTCCTTAAACAAGCAGTGATGACTGGTGTCAAGGGTAAACCTAAGAATAGACCATAGCAACTGTATACTTTCCCTGGAGTAATATACAGAATAGGGTAGTTAAGTAGTATTAGAATGTTTCTGTTTTGTGAGCAGCCTAATAAAGACAAGCCAAAAATATAAAGTAGATGTAAGAGTGACATGCACATGGAATTGGACTGCATTGTGCAGTAGTGTTCCTGCAAACAAAGACAGATAAGTAACTTATGCCCTAAGGAAACATCCAGTAGGAGTATGAATGTAGTCAGAATCATTGCAGATATATGCATAGTCATCAGTGATGTGACACGAAAAATTGCACACTGTGTCATTGTGGTACAACATATATTTCAGTGATTTCTGCATCATTATGTACATTTCCATTGTAAATAGTTTGTTTTAGAAGAGTGCTTTCAGTTGATACTGGTATTACACTAAAGGTTTTACACTTCTAGGGTTTGATGAGTAGGGTCTACTTCAGAAGACTCATAGCTTAAAACACAGAAACTCAAATGATAAAAAACTCAACATATAGAATGTAAAACAAAGAGTGAGAAGGTCACAGAAAAAAACAATCAGTAAAAACTAAATGAAAACTCCAGCCAAGCTAGAACTTCCAATCAAACCTCTTGAATCAGAGGCACATGGGATATATTCAAATGACCCTTACGAACATCAGGTGTTTCATTTATGTGGCGATTCTGAATACCCATGACATTTCAAGTCACTTCAGTGGACAATTTCAGGTCAATAAAGCCAAACCCCACTAGCAATGATATACATACTTCAGCCTTGTTATGACCTCCACAGCACAAGCAAAGTATTTGACTAAGCATAAGAAACACAGGGCTGTTATACCCAGCTGATGTCCATTACCATTAGGGTGACTACAAAATATCCTAACTAACAAGCTAAAACAAAGAGCGAGAAGGTCACACAGAAAAAAAACTATCAGTAAAAATAAATGAAAATTCCAGCCAAGCTAGAACTTCCACTGAGTGACCTCTCAAACCTCTTGAATCAGAGGCACATGGGATATATGCAGATATCCCATATGCCTCTGATTCAAGGGGTTTGAGAGGTCATTCTGTAGAAATTCTAGCTTGGCTAAAATACAGAATGTGGAATTTTTCCTTTCAATTATGTTGTGCGTTCTGGGAGTTGGTATATATAATTAACGGGGTGTGAGGGGCTGTGCCCCCTGCATGAAAAATTTGTTCCATATTTTGAGTTTTTGATCATTTGAGCTTCAGTCTTTTGAGGTGTTGGTCTTCTGAAGTAGACCCATTAAGTAGGTAGTGCTGTCCTTTTTATACATAGATGTGGAACTTTAACAAGCTTTGCTCCCTCAATTTTTATTACATAATTTTACAACTTTGAATTGAGCAACTATTAACAGAATACTGTGAATTAAAATTATCACTTTGATGTTACTATGGGTATTACTACTGATGCTTTTTAAAATACTTGTCACCTACTTCCGTGTTACTGTCCAGATGAGTGTTCTAAAGTGTGCACTACTACAGTTATGTTTTTTTTTAATTTATTATTTGTTGACCAAGAAAGTCCGACTAGGCTACACAGAGCCTATTTTCAGCGGAGGCCCATGGAGAAACGCTCCAGTTGCATGTCTTTAGAATGTTATGCACTGGTTTATGGTGTATTTTTTATTGCAAATATTGTGGGTACATGATATCATAAACTTCATGTTATATATGCGTTTGTGTCAGTACTGTACTTGCATTTGATCAGTGTTATGAGTGTAAAAGGACATGTTGCACTGTTTCATGTAACAGATAGTAGCAAATAACTCACTGGTGCTCACAGAAATATTCATGGTTGAAGCATCAGCCGTTGTATATTGTTTTAGAGAAATATGTATATCTACTTTGTATATTTATATGTTTTATTCTCACCAGTGGAACACATTCAGAAAAATAAATAGGTTGAAATATAAAACTTGTACATTTCGTTTGTAAAATGTGTCTCTGACATTTTTTTAAAAGTGATATGCAAACCATTTTACATTTTCAATAATTATAGCAGTATCTTGAAGGTCCAAAGGTACAGCAGTATTGCATTATAATCAGTAATAATATTTAAGAAGTAACAGGTCAAATGTTTGTCAGAATGCAGTAATCTGCACAAGTTATGTGTGTTACAGGTCAGGTTAGGTAATGGTAAATCAGTGCTGCAGCGTCCATCAAGCTGACAAAGAAAGAACCCCGAAAGTAATATTGATGTGGCCATCAGTGCTCCCTCATACATGGTGATACACAATGGTGGCAGGTGTGAGTGTTATTTCCCTTTAACGTTACAGCTGCAGTATGACACTTAGAAGTTTACACAGTGTGTCCATACTGTATCCTTGGCGTTGTACAACAGCCACTATATCCTAACCTGACATATTCCAAGCATTCCTACTGTACACCTTACATTTGTTAATATTCTCCCATACTTGTTAGTACAGTCAGCCTGATGCCCAGCAATGTCATTAGGATTGTTTTGTGTTTTTTTGCCTAGCACTACACACAGTTAAGTACCTCTTCCAGCTATAAAGTGGATTTTGAACAAGTTCAGAAAAGGTCTGGTTATTCCTCTATTAAAGTACACGTACCAGCTATGTACTATTCACACAGGATTCCTTTTCTCGTGTGTGCCATCTTATAGGATATGCAAGGATGTTATTAAAGATATCAGTATTATGCCCCCAGTCTGTCACTGAGACCTAAACTTTGTTCATAAAAGGTCACACTGTATCCTTTGAATGCACTTCATTACTCTGATGTTAAGTTACGGTTATGGAAAACTCATTTTTGTGTTTTGGAGATAACTATGAAGGTGTCAGAATTGTAGGCCTTGTCTTGTAAGTTTCCTTTTTTTTTAATTGGCAAACAAAGACATACTAATCCAGAGAAGCAATCCGTGCCTTATGCCAGAAGTGGCTACAAAGGGCAGCCTCAGTTACTAAATTCACCTTCAACTGTTTTTTTTTCATATTTCAGTTTAAAGTTGTTATGGAATCAAGTTAACTTAAATCAAATCACTTATTACTGTGGAGGCTAGAATGTACATCACTTTATTAATATACTTTTTTGCAAAGCCATTGGCAGGAAAACCCCAGACAAGGATGTTGTTTACCATTGTGCAAGTGTAAGGTATACTTGCAAATAGTTTTTATGCATTTCCTGGGAAATAACGGAGAGGATACATTTGAGTTGCACTGCTGGGTCTGTAGCCATATTTGCAGATGTTTGTTTTGCTCACTATTCAATGTATGGGAGACTTTTGCATAAAAAGTTGCCAGGTGGAGCTCTGTCGCATATATAAACTGAACTGTATAACTGCCAGTAGTAATGCTGTTATCATGTCTACTTGTGCACTATTTAATTCAAAAGCTGGATATGACCGTTTGTGTCTTAATACCAAATCAGAGTATATTGATAAGAAAAGTAATCTGTGTAGTAAGATGACAGTAAAACACATTTAGGTTCATAGGTTCATACTAGGCTATCTGCCCTGGGGCATTTATAAGTCTAGCCCGATTGTGTTTCGCTTACGCCACCCCTTGATTTGAGTATACTGTGCCCTTTTTAAAGTTTAGTTTACTGTGCCTCTGTCTAATAGTGACACGGAAGTAATCCCCAGGACAAACCTACAATCCCCCATCCACTCATCAAGATTCTTCTTGAAGAGAGTCAGTGAGGTGTTCTGCCTAACATGAATTGGAATTCTATTCCAGAGCGAAGGGAGCCTCTGGGTTATGAATCTGTCCCTCCAGCATGTTCTATTTATTTCTGTAGTGAGGTTCATGTCCCTCGAACGCATGGCTCTAAGGGATTTAGATTTACTGAGGTGGAGCATGTCCATTAATTCTGGGTGGACATAGCTTTATATGTCAGGCATAGATCGCCTTGAAGTAGGCGGTATGCAACTGAGTAGAGCTGGAGTTTTTTTAACCGAGCAGCATATGGCATCTGTTTGAGTCCCTTGATCCTCCTGGTGAGGTACTTTTGGGGTCTTTCTAATTGCTGCAGGTGTCGGGTAAGGTACATCCCAAAGGGGGCATTGTATTCTATGATGGGCCTGATGAGGGATGAATAAAGGGGTATGATTACCTCTCTTGATCTAGATGTGAATCCTTTCATGATGAGGTGGGCTATGTAGAAGGTCTTTCTAACCACTTTGGCAATGTGGTTGTCAAAGGAGAGATTGCTATCAACTTGGGTCCCCAGATCCCTAATTACTTTCTCTGTACTTAATGGGTTACCACCTATGTGGTAATTTGTGGGCAAATTGTTTTTGCCAAAGGGTATGACTATACACTTTTTGGCATTTAGCTTTAGACCATGGCTCTGGCACCAGTTATCCGTCTCTGCGAGACCTTTTTGAAGGATGTTTGTGTCAGCTGGAGAGTCGATTATGGCGCCCAGTTTGCAGTCATCTGCAAACTTGGTGAGCCATAGTCCTCCCACGTTGGCCTGTACCTCAGAAAAGTAAATGCCAAACAAGAGAGGTCCCAGGACAGAACCTTGTGGGATGCCACTTGTGACCGGTTTCGAGTCTGACATGGCTCCAGCAACTCTGACTCTGTGGGTTCTGTCTTTGAGCCAGTTTGTGACCCATCTTGTGACATAGGGGTTTATATTTAGGCTGGATAGCTTATCTATGATGCCAGAGTGGGGTATTGTGTCAAATGCCTTTGCGAGGTCCAAATAGGCTGTGTGGACTACCTTCCCTTTATCTATGGCCTTGGTGACTGTTTTGAAGAAGTCGACCAGGTTCAAAAGGCAGGATCTGCCCTTGACAAAGCCAAATTGGGTAGGATCTAGTGTCTGTAGGTCCCCAATGTCTTTGTTTATGAGTTCCATGATGATCCTCTCCATAGCCTTGCAGACTAGGCTAGTCAGGCTTATGGGGCGATAGTTTCCAGGGTCAGCAGAGGTGCCACCTTTGTGGAGTGGGACCACTGTTGCTGTATGCCATTCTTTGGGCACATATCCTGTAGTGAGGCTGAGATTGTACAGCAGTTTTACTTGAGGGATTAGTTCTTCTTGGAGTTCATGTAGGACGCAACCCGGGACACCATCTGGTCCCATGGAAGCAGTGTTTTTTGCTTTGGAGAGAGCGGCCTTCACCTGAGCATCAGAGATGTTTGGGAGGCTGCACTCTGCCGGGATAGATACTTGCTCTTTTGGGGGGGGGGGAGTTTGCACTGAACCTGTCTGCCAGGATATTGGCGATGTCTGTGGGTTCAGTGTATTTTTTGTCATTTAGAATCAACTCAGAACAAGTCTGGGAGTTGCATACCAGGTTCCCATACCAGGTTCCCAACATAACTGAAAAAAGCCTTATGAGTGTCCTGTGCAATTTTTCTCTCGAAGCTGGCCTTGGAGGATTTTATGAGGGATCGTAATTTTTTGCTAGTACTGATCAGAGATGCCTTCCCTTTTAGGGATTTTGCTCTATCA
Organism: Protopterus annectens; assembly: GCF_019279795.1. Classification (NCBI taxonomy): domain Eukaryota; kingdom Metazoa; phylum Chordata; order Ceratodontiformes; family Protopteridae; genus Protopterus; species Protopterus annectens. Next base: position 438,306,609 of record NC_056747.1, on the reverse strand, counting down.
TGTAGTAGCTTCCTCCTTCTGTTGTACAGTTTATTTATGGCTGGGGTCCACCAGACTGGACGCCTGCCTTTGGATAATTGGGTCTTGATTTTGTTTGGGATAGCATGATCCATGCATTCCTGGAGATGTCCGTAGAATGCGTTTATATAGGATTCTGCTGTTTGGGCCGTAGTTTCTACTGGCTCTGGGGCCTTGAAGGATTCCACTTTGGTTTTGAGAAGTGTGAAGTTCGCTTTTGAGAAGTTTTTCACTGTGGTTTTCTGAGCTGGGGGTGGGGTCGGGATGTGGATATCCAGTGAAATTAATTTATGGTCTGATCTTACTAATGAGGGATATACTTCTGGTATGGAGCATAGAGTCCCCATGTTGGTAATGATCAGGTCTAGTATGTTTTCCCCTCTTGTGGGAGTGGTGACTAGTTGTTCCATAGCATCTGAGTTTATAAATTCCAGGAACCTTTGGGCTAAGGTGCTGGGGCTTGAGTAATGCTCCCAGTCTATGTTTGGGTAGTTGAAGTCGCCCAATATAATGGTGTTCGGAGAGATCTTCATGTTCTCCAATGTTTTCAGGAAAGCTGAGTGGGATTCCTGACTTTGAGAGGGTGGTCTGTAGGATGCTATAAACTGAAAAGCAGTCTTGCCCACTGTCAGTTGCACATGGATGGTCTCCGATACTTCGTGCAATGCCACTAACCTGGAGGTGTGGATATCCTTGATAAATATGGAAACTCCCCTTCCTTTTGTGGTTCTGTCTGGGTTTTGGGGCCGAAAAGCATGATATGAGGTATAACCTGGTAGTGCTGGGGTGCTCTCTGGAGCCTTGAACCAGGTTTCTGTCACTGCACAGATATCGATGTTCTCCATACTGAGGAGAGCTTCAAGTGCATGCATCTTGAGGTTAAGACTTCTGGCGTTTAGCAGCATTACCCTTAGTTTCTTGTTCCTTGTGCTGTCTATGGAGGTGGGTTTGACTTTTGAGCCTTGCCTAAAAAAGGCAGTATGGGGGTGGCAAGAGCCTTTGCCAATATCCGAAAGCCCGGGGTGACAGGTGCAAGCCGTCCCTAGTGAAGCAACGTGGCTTGTCGAGCATGTCATCCCAGGCTGACAGACACTGGATCCCCTTTGAATGACACCAAAATTTTAGCCAATTGTTAAAATCGATCATTTTGTCTTTATACTGTGGCATCATTCTAGGTGAGGTTAAGATGCTGCTCAAGGTCAGGGTCATACCGGCCTGGGCTACATGATCAGAGAGCTCCTCTATATCTCTTTTCATGTAGTCGAGGAATGCCTCAGGTCATTCACGCCAGCATGTACAATGACTGAGTCATATTTGTATTTGCTTTGGAGTGACCTGAGTGCTTGCGTTATGTGGCAGATCCTAGTGCCCGACAGGCAGCTCACTGTGACCTTCTCTTTATTCAGCCTGGTGAGCGGGACGTCAGTGTGTCTGACAATAGAGTCACCTATTACAAGAGTATCAGGTGTGTTATTCAGCCTTAAGGGCTGTGACTGCTTGGCACACTGACTTTCTGTGCTATGTGTTGTACGTGTTTTGTTTTGGGGTAGTGTTTGCTTGGATGTCTACTTTGGAGGTCTCTGTTGCTTAGGTAGATTTTTATTTAGAGCCTCCAAGTATGTTTTTGTGTTTTTATGTGTTTGGTTTGCTGTTGTGTTGGGACTACGTGATACTGGAATTGTGCTGTGTGAGATTACCTTCTCCTCCTGACTGGTTACACCAGTTTTGAGATGAGAGAGCTCAGCCTCCAGTTTGGCTATATGGTTGCATCTCTCACATATATTTGAACCTGTTTGGAGGAGGAGAGGGTTGTCCGTGTACATGAGACAGTTGTAACATTGCCTCAAAATTCCCAGATTCACCAGCTGGACTGAAGAGGAAACCATTGACTGACCTTTGGACATGCTTGAGTAATATAGGGAACTGAATTAAAATGGACCAATAGGGGACAAGATAATCGTAGAGAGTATACGAGTAAGTAGTGCTTATAGTTTATTAGTGCTAACTTGTAAAATTACTTATTTGAACCAGTGAGGGGCCTTAGAATGAGAATATGGTGTTTAATTTGAGAGATAGAGCAGTTCTAAGGGAAAAAGTGAAGAGCAGACTTCATGGAGCCAGGAATAGTTTAAACCCAATTAGGCGGCGCTGCCCAATGTTGCGGTATGCGCAAAAACGCGCAAAACTGGTTTTAAGAGAGGGAGATCAAGGAGTTAGGAATTGACCCAAAATGGCCAATAAAACTACAGTTTCAAGGCAGTAACCACTCCCACTGGGGCAGACAGACTGCTCAATGTTTATCACTGCCACTGATGAACACAGAGACTTCCCTTTAGCCCAAGCAAACAATGGCCTTGCACACATACATAAAATAGAAAACAATGCAAAAAGTAAGTCAAGTGTGTTCACCATGTTACACATGAATAAGTTTTCAGCATTTTACAAATTCACTGAAAAAATGGTGAATTAAGGAACATTTACTTCAGTAAAGCAGTGGAAGAGACATTAATGAATCAGGACTTTTGGCATCACATCAGAGATATTGTAGAGAACTGTCTACAAACTATTTTCACCCTTGATAGTTCCTTCCTTTGGGATCTGGCTTCTATTTTAATAATCCATGCTTCATGAAGGACAATTACAAAGTAAAGTCTGAAAACTGGGATTCACCTTACATTTCATTAAGAATAATTTCAGGTGTTGATACATCATCATATTGACAGAGCACAGCATTATCAAGTCATCAATAAATGCATCATCTGTGCTACCAGGACCTGATATTATCCTAAACAAAAAGTAAAGCGTCCATCTCCTTCCCAAACAGTGAAAAGGAAGTGGTCATTTATGCCAGTGTACCATGAAGGGTCTGGAGTCAATTCCCAAGGATGACAGTCCTTTCCTCTGATAGTATTTATCTGTTTCACGTATGTGCTAAAGGGACAGGGAAATATTCTTATCCAAAGGAAAGTAGTACATCTCCTTCATAAAAAAGTAGTAGTCATATCTGATATTCTGTTCATTCTCCCTCAACAAATGGGTTACAGATCCAATCCCAGGATCCGAGTCTGTCGCATACTTCAATTTTTGGTTCAACTTTCAAGCTCCTTTCTCCACCCACAATGCCCTAGTCCTTCCCTAGTACCTCAGATCTTGTTTGTTACCAAAGCAGTCACACGTAGGGTCATTGTCTCTCAGTGATTTTTCAGGTATTTCGATTTTTTTATAAGTAAATTTCTTAGGCAGTTCTTCCTTGCTCTCTTTACTATAATCCTCCCTGTTAGTCTTAACGCGGCATGATATTTTCTTATAGCAATTTCTTAAATTTACCATAGGTGGCATTTTCTATTTCTGTATTCTTTTCTTTCCTTCCTGCCCTAAGGATAATTCTTAATTACCATTGTTGGTATTTTTTTGTGTGTATACAGATATATATGTGTGTGTGTATGTAAGTACACCCACACATATATAAAATCTGGAATCTTATTATTTCATTTTTTCTTCGATGTACTGTCATGGCCGACAAACAACCCAATAGGAACTTCTGTTGGGCACAAAATCGCTAACTCACATGCCCACAAGGAATGTGTCTCTTGACTAGGAGCAGCTCATTCAAATACAAACTGCTCAGTGTGTGCAGCTTTCAATATGAGAGCTGTAGCTGACAGACACAGTAAACTTATTCTTAAGGGTTTACTTCCTCCCCAAACATCTTCTTCAGGGGCTAAAACTCCAGGTAAAACCAGTAAAGCTCCTTCTGAACATAGGAAGAATTCACCACAAAGTCTTCCAGGACTTCTTTGGAGCTGTCTCATGAAATTTCATATCTGATTTAACTTCTTTGGACTCTATGATATGAACTCAAGATCCAAAATCTCAGGATCCTAAACCATTGGATCCAGTTATCATATTAGCAAGGCCTACAACTCAGACTATGGATCCCAAATCCTGGTATCCAAAGCCTAGTACGTCCTGCACTCCTACAGCTCATGCCCAAGAGTTTCTTTTGATTTAATCTCCATCAGGCTCCATTCCCCTTTCATGAAAACTCCCAAGAAGGACTTTAGGCCCCAGACAACTGTACCATCCACCAAGTCCTCCAGAAGTCTTTCTGAAGTAGTTGTGGACAGGATAATGTAACACTTCCTCAGAGCTCAGATCAAGATGGATGTTACCTTGGCTCCATCCCATATTGGGTATGTGAGTCTACCTGCTACTACTCACAGTTTTCACTCCTTCTCTGAACCAGCCTTCGATTTCAGAGCCTCAGGAACTAACAGCTCTGAGAGTTCCAGACCTGGATCCCAACAGAATTAGTTCCTCGACTCTTACTTTATCCCTGTCTAGCTCTGCTCCTATGCCTTCAGATTGGAACAGGTCCCAGATCCAAAGTGTCATGTACTTCATATGTGTGGCTGCAACTTGGGTCATTCCTCATATCTTTATTACTCATTACAAAATGGATCTGGTTTCTAGGGGAAGAGCATCCTTAAGCTGCACTGTGCTCACGAATATCCTTTCGGAGTACACCCAGGATTTTAGGGAGCTGGGGACTCTGCCCCAACTATTGAGGATTGAATGAGAATTGACATCAGATAAAGAAGTTATGTACTCATCACACTGTTCCATCAGTGTTATCCGTTTTCATTCTTCCTCAACTCCCCTCCCACCAACCCCCAACATTTTTCACAATTGATTTATAGAAGAAGGAGAATTTATAAGGGCACCAATGATGTCCTTCCTTTCACTGTTGCAGTGTTCTTTACATCTGGGATTCCTTGCCAAGGGTAGACCAACATCCGGCCAGTATACCATAGCCTAATGTTGCTTTAAGGTACACCAAACATCACAAGTATGCTCCTCGTGTAGTGTTTAGGGCATAAAGGTGATGTCTGGATGTACCTTCCTTACACTTGTTGGAATGCATTTCTGTTCCCTCGTTGAATGCCTATGCCTGTTGCTAAAGACCAAGTTGTGGCAGATAAGTACCCCGCTGTGTTTTGTTTTTTTCTTGGCTTTTTTGTTGCTGCTAAGGTTAATGTCATCCAGGAAGGGTAAATACTAGTGCCGGAGATAGCTTCTCCATATAGTCCACTGTGACGAGTGTCTCTTTTGCCTATGAGCTTTGCACAACCATACAACCTGTTCAGTTTGTCAGGCTTTTGTACCAGAAACCTTTTGTAGTAGGTTGTCTTCCCTTTAAAGATACAATGTAAGAAACTTCCCGCCACGAGTGTCTGCCATTAAGAAAGAAGAAGGTGAAAAAGGCAAGACTGGAATCTTCTGATATCCAGCTTATGCTGGGTGTTTTTCCTGAGGTTGCTGAGAACCCTAAGGCTTGCTTGGTTGTGTTGTCAGATACCTCTGCCATGACCGAGTTGGAGGGTGGCAAGGATCTGGCACGCAGCAAGTCCGAAGAGGCTTTGCAGGCTTCCATTTTTTACATTCAGGGGGAGCCACAGCTGATTCATTATGATGGCCCTGGGGGGGGTATTCCACAGATTCTCATTAGGGAAGAGTTTCCTACTGTGATTATTGAATGCCATCCTGTGTATAAACCTTCATAGTTTTATAGGGTGGACATTATTTTAAAGAAGAAACAGAAAACTAAGCATGTTTCTCCCGCTCGTACGGATCCACAGAGTGAGTGGCAGGCCTTTACTCAGGGGTTGTTTAATGCTTTAATGGCAGTAAAACCTACTCAGGGTTTCTGTTCCTATTCCTCCTTGGTCCTGTAGTCCCATTAAAAGGCTCAGAGAACAGGCTGCATCTGAAGATGAGTCGGCTTCTGAGGAGGATTCTTTGGCTTATTCCACTCAAATGCCTTCTCCTTTGGACAGTGGGTCAGAGAAGGATAAGTGTAACAGTCCTGATACTCCTTTTAAAGAAATTTCCTTCTGGGACACAGTTTCTAAGATGATAGATTTTTTTAAATGCGATTTTGATCAGGATTCTAACATCCATAGGAAGTATTATGAGTTGCTTCAGATGGATTTTCCAATACCTTTTGCTGTTCCTCCTGTTTTGACTGCTTTGTTTGATGTTTTTTCTAATGTCTGTAAAGCTCCTGATTCTCTGCCCCTTGATCCTAAAAAAAGCTGATAGGTTTTATAGGGTGCTTGAGTATTTTAATTTCTTGTAGAAATGTTCTGCTGATCCTTCAGTGGTGTCTGTAGACTTTGACAAGCCTTTTCATTTGCTTCTTTCAGCCAAATAACTGCCTTTTGATGTTCTTGTTTTGGCTTTTCCTGGTTAGGGGTCACCACAGCAGAACTCCAGTCCGCTAATGATTGGCAGTAGATTTTTACGGTGCCGAGGTGCCAGCCCGACACCCAACGTTCAACAAAGGCACGGCCATTCACGCATGTCTTTCGAACGGCACCCAAACGTGGGAAGGACATGCAGACTCTACACAGAAAGTGCTCCAGCTGAGAATTGAATGGGAGAACCTCTTGCTGTGAGGCAACAATGCTACCGCTGCACCACCTTCTGATAAAGACAGTAAAACCAGGGGATGTCTAGGTAAGAAGGTTTACACTTGTTACCAACAAAAAGCACCCAATGGCCATCAGTGAAAAACTCCTTTATTAACGAATGATAAAAAGTAACCTCCAAAATTAGTTAAGCGCTTTCATCATGTTATAATGACTTCATCAGAACAGGTTGAATAGTTAATATCACTCAAAATGCACAATTTATATAGTCCAGCTGATTCATGATTAATTGATCAATTAAGAGTTAAAAAAACAGTGCAAATTTTCTACAACAATCTGTTCAAATTTATATATAAAATATTAAGTTCTAAAATAATACAAGGTATAAAATTCCATGTATAAAGAATATTAAAAATAAATATAACCCACTAACATATAAATCAATGATTCAAAAATAAAAATGTATTGTAGTTAATGAAATGTTAGTTTAAATGTGGGAATACATGCAGGATGTTGCAAAAACAAAATCAAGAATATAATCCTGTGTTCAACACAGAACCACACTTCTTAATAAATGTTCTATCTTTAAGTGCTGGTACTATAGAGACATTATCATTAATACCTGGTGGGAAATTGGCAGCAAGCCTAAGTTGCCATATTAACTCCTTTTTACTTAGTTGATTCTTCCAATACCCCCTAGGTTCAATGTCTACACTATCTATTATACCAAACATAAAACCTTGGAAGTTTTCACAATTTAATGTGTGCCTATAAAGGGCATTAGTTTCCTTTTTATTTTTTAGGTCGTATAAGTGCTCATAGATCCTACGTCTAAAAGATCTTTCCATTTTCCCTACATAGTAGGCCGGACAGGAATCACAAATTGCTAGATAAACGAGCCTCTGGGTTTTACAGTTACCACTTCTAAAAGTAATGTTAGTCCTCAATTTGTCCCCCAGTTTAATAGCAATTTCCTTAACAATATAACTGCACTGTGAACAACCACCACAACGTGTAGTCCCTTTATTATTTTCCATGACCTTATTAGGTATTTCTACCATAATTTTGAGGTTCATTCCCACTTTGTTAATAAAAAAAAGGTTGGTTACCCACCTTATTGTAAATATCATGATTAGTTTCAAAAATGCTCCAATTTTTATATAGAACGGTCTTAAGATTTTTAGAAAATACACTATGTTGTATAGTACATGCCTGAGTATATGCCACTGGTTCAACAGTGGATTTAGAGTGGCCCATGTAAGATTTTAATGAATACCCAGCCCCCAACAAAGATTTGTACTTCTTATCCCATTCCAGGTACACTGTGTCCAAAATTGTCTCTGCTGTGTTCTTGGGGTATCCCCTTTGCATAAACATATTTAATAAGGTACCAAATTCTTTTTGGACATCACCCAATTCAGAGGTCATTCAAGCTCTCCTTATGGCTTGACCTTTGATAATACTTTTCTTTTGCGTGAAAGGGTGGTGGCTAGAAAAATGGAGGTAGGAGTTACAAAAAGTACTCTTACGAAAAACCTTAGATGTAAAACCCTGGGTGTTATGGGCAATCAATGTATCCAAATAGGATATCTGTTGTTCATCGTAAGTATGTGTAAATTTCAAAAATGTAGTGGTACCATTTAGGTATTCTATAAATTTCAGAATGTTGTCTTTATCCCCCTTCCATAAAATAAAAATGTCGTCCAAATACAGGTTGTATAACAAAATATGTTCAGCCCACCAGGTACTCTTAAACACATAATTAAGCTCCAAAGCAAGTAATACAATATTGGCATAAATCGGGGCACAAACTGCACCCATCGCCACTCCAGAAATCTGTTGATAGTACTGCCCTTCAAAAATAGATAAAATTATAATTTAGGACCATTGACATTAGTTCACAAATTAAAAAAAAAACTCATCATGTGTCAAAGTGGAATCAAGAAATAATATTTCCTCAAAATACTTAGGCTTGCCGCCAATTTCCCCCCAGGTATTAATGATAATGTCTCTATAGTACCAGCACTTAAAGATAGAACATTTATTAAGAAGTGTGGTTCTGTGTTGAACACAGGATTATATTCTTGATTTTGTTTTTGCAACTTCCTGCATGTATTCCCACATTTAAACTAACATTTCATTAACTACAATACATTTTTATTTTTGAATCATTGATTTATATGTTAGTGGGTTATATTTATTTTTAATATTCTTTATACATGGAATTTTATACCTTGTATTATTTTAAAACTTAATATTTTATATATAAATTTGAACAGATTGTTGTAGAAAATTTGCACTGTTTTTTTTAACTCTTAATTGGTGAATTAATCATGAATCAGCTGGAATATATAAATTGTGCATTTTGAGTGATATTAACTATTCAATCTGTTCTGATGAAGTCATTACAACATGATGAAAGCGCTTAACTAAATTTGGAGGTTACTTTTTATCGTTCGTTAATAAAGGAGTTTTTCACTGATGGCCATTGGGTGCTTTTTGTTGGTTACTAGTGTTTCATAGCACCCTGGAACCTTATTTCTGGTTTTTGAAGGTTTGCACTTGTGGTACTCTGGCCTTTTGGGCTATTGATTATCAGACTCATTTGTCCAGCTATGTTTTGGCACTTCATTCTCAGGACAGTCAGCTTATTTCCAGTCTCCCTGATTCTGAGGATAAAAGTTATGCTCTTTGGATGGGGCTTCATCTCAAATGGTTTGCCATTTTATTCAGTATAGCTATGCAGCAGCAAATGCTTCTTCTACTGCTGCTGCTGCTGCTTTCAGTTATATTATGATAAGTTATTCTTGGCTTAGGATTTAGACTTTACCTGATGACATCAATGCTAAGCTGATGTGTACTCCTGTTGATAATAAATTTTGGTTTGGGGAAGCAGCTGCTGGGTTGTTTAATTCTCTTTAGGATAAAATGAAGGCCTTACAGGAAGTCAAATGTGTTTGTTTTTCTGTGCCTAAATTTCAAAGAAACTACCCCAGTAAGCCAGCTTTTGTTTGGAGGCAGTCTTGTCCTCCTCCTAAGAAAAAAAAGGGGTGGCAAGCAGGTTCCACTTGCTAAGGTCACTCATGCTACAGGGAATCAGAAGTTTCCCTTTCCAGATAAACCAAGTGCTGTACAAGTAACAGTCTTTTCCTAGTCACATTCCTCTTTTTGTTCACCTGTCTCTGTCTTCCATCATGGCTTCTGATTAATCAGGATTCTTGGATTCTGTCCATTAGTTGCCAAGGGTAATTCATGGTGTGGAAATCTCATCCCCCTTTTATGGGCATTCCTCAACCTCCTCACGAACAACTTTCTTTTTTCCTCCAGAGATTTTTTGAGACATTTTGCCTCAGGGTACTATTTGAAAGGTTACTGTGCCCTATAGGGGAATGGGGTTTTACTCAAGAATGCTTGTAATAACCAGAAAAAGAGGATACTGGGAGGTCAGTTCTAGACCTTTCTTATAGGTTCATAGGTTTATACTAGGCTATCTGCCCCAAGGCATTTATAAGCCTAGCCCGAATTTTTGTGGCTTACGCCACCCCTTATATGAAAAAATACTGTACCCATTAGTTTGTTGTGCTTCTGTCCAGCAGTGACACAGAGATGATTCCCAGGGTAAACCTACGATCTCCCATCTGCAGGTCAAGATTTCTCTTGAACAGAGCCAGCGAGGTGCTCTGCCTCACATGGACCGGGACTCTATTCCACAGCATAGGGAGTCTCTGAGTGATAAATGTATCCCTCCACCACGTCCTATTTATATCCGTGCTAAGGTTTAAGTCGCTTGCTCTAGTGGTTTTCGTGGATTTGGATTTTTTGAGGTGGAGCATGTCCATTAATTCCGGGTTGGACATGGCCTTGTATGTCAGGCACATGTCACCTCTGAGCAGACGGTATGCGACTGAATAGAGCTGGAGTTTCTTCAATCTGGCAGCATATGACAGATTTTGGAGTCCCTTTATCCTTTTGGTGAGAAACTTTTGGGGTCTCTCCAATTGCTGCAGATGTCGGGCGAGATACATCCCGAATGGGGCATTGTACTCGATCATTGGTCTGATAAGTGAAGAGTACAGGGGAACAATGACCTCACTAGATCTGGATGTGAATCCCTTCATGATCAGGTGGGCAATGTAGAAGGTCTTTCTAACCACTTTAGCAACGTGAGTGTCAAAGAAAGGCCACTGTCAACCTGGGTCCCCAGGTCCCTGATAACCTCTTCTGTGCTTAGTGGATTGCCACCTATATGGTAGCTTGGGGTTACCTTGTTTTTCCCGAAGGGTATGACTATACATTTTTTGGCGTTTAACTTCAGGCCATGGCTCTGGCACCAGCTATCTGTTTCCGTGAGTCCCTTCTGAAGGATATCCGTGTCCGATGCACTTTCCACTATGGCCCAGTTTGCAGTCGTCTGCAAACTTTGTCAGCCAAAGTCCTCCCATGCTGGCCTGTACTTCTGAGAAGTAGATGCCGAACAATAGGGGCCAAGGACTGAGCCCTGTGGGACACCACTTGTGACCGGCTTGGAGTCTGACATAGCGCCAGCAACTCTAACCCTGTGGGTTCTGTCCTTAAGCCAGTTTGCAACCCATCTTGTGACATATGGGTTTACATTTAAGCTGGTAAGTTTTTCTACAATACCCGAGTGGGGTATTGTGTCGAAAGCCTTTGCAAGGTCAAGGTAGGCTGTATGGACTGCCTTTCCCTCATCAATGGCCTTGGTGACTGTTTTGAAGAAGTCGACCAAGTTCAAAAGGCATGATCTTCCCTTGACAAAGACAAACTGGGTCGGGTCCAATGTCTGCAAGTCCCCTATATCTTTGTTTATGAGCTCCATTATGATCCTCTCCATAGCTTTGCAGACTAGACTTGTTAAGCTTATGGGGCGGTAATTACCAGGGTCCGTAGAGGCACCACCTTTGTGGAGTGCGACCACAGTTGCCGTACGCCACTCCTTGGGCACGTATCCTGTGGTAAGGCTGAGATTAAACAGCTGCCTTATGTGCGGGTTTAATTCCTCATTTAGCTCATGTAGCACACAGCCGGGGACACCATCCGGTCCCATTGATACTGTGTTTTTAGCTTTAGAGAGAGCAGCTTTCACCTGCGCATTTGAGATGTCTGGGAGGCTACACTCCACTGGGATAGTTATCTCTCCTTTAGGGGAGGGGGGGTGAAGTTTGCACTGAACCTGTCTGCCAGTATGTTGGCAACGTCTGTGGGTTCAGTGATTTTGTATCATTTTGGACTAATTCTGAGCATATCTGGGAGTTTCCACCCAGGTTCCTAACATAGCAGAAAAAGGCCTTATGATTGTCCTTTGAATCCATGGCAATTTTTCTCTCAAAATTGGCCTTAGTTGATTTTATGAGTGCTCGTATTTTTTTACTAATAATGATCAGGGGTGACTTCCCTTTTATGGATTTTGTTCTATCATGTAATAGCTTTCTCCTCTTATTGTAAAGTTTGTTAATGGCTGGGGTCCACCAGACTGGACGTTTGCCCTTTGTGGAAAGAGTCTTGGTTTTATTTGGGATTGCCTGATCCATGCAGTCCTGGAGGTGTTCATAGAAGGCATTTGTAAGGGCTTCCACAGCTTGGGTTGTGGTTTCCACTGTCTCAGGGGCCTTGAAGGATACCACACCAGTCTTGAGTAGTGTGAAGTTTGCTTTAGAGAAGTTCTTCATTGTGGTCTTTTTTGTTTGGGGTGGGGGCGGGATGTGGATTTCCAGTGAGATTAGTTTATGATCAGATCTCACCAATGAGGGATATACTTCTGGTGTGGAGCATTTTGTCCCCATGTTTGTGATAATGAGATCTAGTATATTTTCTCCTCCTATTATGAAAATAATTTTTTGAAGGTGCCATCCTTTCGGATGTAGTGTCTCTTCAGACTCAGTTTTCTCTTTTGATCCCTAAGGCTGAGATGGTGTCTTTGGTTCTGCTTATGTACATATTACTATCCATCCTCTATTTAAGACATTTTTGTGTTTCTATGTTGCTTCCTTGCATTTTCGGTTCTTTGCTTTGCCTTTTGCCTTTGTAATGCCTCAAGGGTATTCACCAAATGTCTAGCTGTTGTAATTACTTTTTGCATGCTTCAAGGGGTGCAAATCTTTCCTTACTTGGACAATCTGATTCTGATATCCTCTCCAGAGATGGTGTTGACATTTTTTTCATTTTGCCATTTCTCTTCTTCGGAGGCTGGGGTTCACAGTACACTTCAAAAGGGCTTCTCTGACTCCTTCTCAGGATCATGTCTTTCTGGGTTGCAGGATTCAGACAGTACCCATAATGGCTGTGAGAAATTTGATGAGATGGGATAATGACAGCTGTGTTTGGGACAGAATGACAATAGATGTGTAAAATATACCAGTGTAGCCAGCTGAAATTTCATTAAGAATTATATGCCATTTGTATAAAGAAATATATCTCATCTGTATCTGAAACTGAAAATGTCTTTGTGAAGTTGCTTGTGTGTAAAATTTGTTAGAACTGTATGTAATTTGAACATCAAACTGACTTGCACAGGTGCTTTTGCCTCAAAATATTTTAAAGTGGTTTGTGTTAAGATAATGTATTAACAGTGGGCCCTGCTGGACAGAGAAACAGTTAAACATTTATCTGGTTTCTTTTTTTAAGAAATATCAGGGAGATGTGAATGAACTATTAAAGTCAATAAAATGTTATCACTCAGTTGTGAAGGAAGGCAAAGACAGAATGTCTACTGAAATAGTTTTTTTTCTCTATGGTTTGTCCCTGCAGGAGCAGTAATTGTTTTATGACATCCTGAAAACTGCACCAGATCTGAGTAATACTCTGTTTCACATGAGGGTGAAGAAATCCTGTCTAAACTTCAAAAGGAATACTGTAGGACCTAGAGTCTTGTGACCAGAGATGTGGTCATTCTGTTTAGTCATCCTGGATATTATATATTAGATATTACTAGGGGAAATCTGAGTACAGCATAGTCTCTGTTGAGGCCTGACACCGGAAGGATTATGCACCATACTCTACCTTGCTTGCTCTTGAGTAAGTTGTTAGAAAACAGTATTGTTTAGGGCAGTCAGGAATATTTAGCAAGATTAGTTTATTTCTGTTTTTCTTTACTGCCTAAGACTGTTCAATGATTATTTCAATATTTCTTGTGAAGAGAACTCTGTGTTTACTGTACATATATATTTAGTATTTTCATGTCCTTTGTTTATTGTTAAATATATTTAAACCTTTTATTGTGGCTGGTCCTTTTAGAAAATAGTCAAACTTTGAGACTCTCTATACTTATTTCATGTGACTGTGTGGGAAATCTCTGAAGGCCTAAGCTGTCTTGGTCAAGCTACTTCTATTTCTATTGATATTAATATTGCATAGTATTAATTGGATATCCTTTGTAAGGGCCTTAAAGTAAGTGATTAAATAGGGGGGGGGTTTTTGGGGGGGGGGGGCAAGGGTTT